>NC_134400.1:35956117-36256117 GCF_050003625.1 Haematobia irritans | reverse complement strand
ATGTTTGGAACTCAAATTTTTTAACACAATATTTTTGAGTGCAAACATATAATGCTCATAAACTAAACTAACTAACTAACATGTTTGGGACATATATGTTAATATGTTAGAACATATTATGTTTGGGACATAAAATGTTTCTAAATATAATATTCTTAGATGCAAACATATATTAATTTGGAAATAGCCTATAAACATATATGTGTTTAGAAAGAGAGACCTAGAGAGTATGCTGCAATTGGCGCCATAAAAATATATTCACACAAAGAAAATTGCATTAAAATTTTTTACTACCAGTGTATGCCCTAAGGTGAAACATAATATGTTTGAATAATACAAACAATATTTTGTTTGGACCAATCCTGAAAATATATACGCTTGAAGCAAAATGGGGTATATGTTACAGAAGCGATCTTTTTGGAGGGTGTACGATTGCGATAGGTCCAACTTTCTTCGACAAAAAGGCTATCATTCGCTTGGATGTGCCTCGTGCGCGAGCAACTTTTGTTGGATTTGGCTCATTTTGAAACACCCATACAGTCGACTGCTGCTTTCTTTCCGGCTCTTACCCGTATATCTCCGATTCATCACCTGTTACGATGTCATATATGTACGTGTTTCAAAGCATTGCCATAGTATTTTTGGAGCATTCTTTCGAATTCGGTCAAATGTTCATGCAATATTGAATGTATTCTGGACCCACTTATGCCTTAGGTTGTCTCAATCTCACAATAGGTCACATGACATGGTTTCCGGAAAAAATTAGTGTGAACTATGATCCCGGTTGAATTCACTATGCCATCGACGTAAGTTTTAAAAACAGCGCACGAAAATAACTCCCATATAAATAAAATTATTGTCGTGTTTGCCATAATTTTAGATTTTACAGATTTGCTTTAAGTAACACGGTTATCCTTCGCTCTTTAATTATCGTGGAGTGTTCTCTAGATATTGTGGCGAATTATCTGTATATGGTAAACATTAACAAGTATATACGGCCGTAAGTTCGGCCAGGCCGAAGCTTATGTACCCTCCATCATGGAATGCGTAGAATCTAAACACTGCCATCCACAATCGAATTACTTAAGTTGCGGTAACGCTTGCCGATGGCAAGGTATCTTAAAACCATATTCTAAATTGTATGTAAGTCCATACGTGGTATATATTAAATCAAAAAAGATCGATCCAATACGTATATAATTCAGTTTGACAAAGTGGACATAAAATTTTGACAAAATTTTCAACAGAAATAAAATTTTAACAAAATTTTCTATATAAATAAAATTTTCACAAAATTTTCTATAGAAATAAAAATTTTGACAAAATTTTCTATAGAAAGAAAATTTTGACAAAAATTTCTACAGAAATAAAATTTTCTATAGAAATAAAATCTTGGTAGATTATTTTTGGCTCGAGTGGCAACCATGATTATGAACCGAATAAAATTTGAACAAAATTTTCTATAGAAATAAAATTTTGACAAAATTTTCTATAGAAATAAAATTTTGACAATGATGAAAATTTTATTATGAACCGAATAAAATTTTAACAAAATTTTCTCTAGAAATAAAATTTTGACAAAATTTTCTATAGAAATAAAATTTTGGTAGATTATTTTTGGTTCTAGTGGCAACCATGATTATGAACCGATATGGACCAATTTTTGTGTGATTGGACCAATTTTGGTATGGTTGTTAGCGACCATATACTAACACCACGTGCCTAATTTAAACCGGATCGGATGAATTTTGCTCCTCCAAGAGGCTCCGGAGGTCAAATCTGGAGAATGTTTTATATGGGGGCTATATATAATTATGGACCGATATGGTCCAATTCTGGCACGGTTGTTAAAGATCATATACTAACACCATGTTCCAAATTACAACCGGATTGGATGAAATTTGCTTCTCTCGGAGACTTCGCAAGCCAAATCTGGAGAATGGTTTATATGGGGGCTATATATAATTATGAACCGATGTGGACCAATTTTTGCATGGTTGTTAGAGACAATATACCAATATCATGTACCAAATTTCAGGCGGACCGGATGAAATTTGCTTCTCTTTGAGGCTCCGCAACCCAAATCTGGGGATCGGTTTATATGGGCGCCATATATAATTATGGACCGATGTGGACCACTTTTGGCACGGTTGTTAGAGACCATATAGCAATACCATGTACCAAATTTCAGCCGGATCGGATGCAACTTGCTCCTCTTTGAGGCTTCGCAAGACAAATGGGAGATCGGTTTATATGGGGTCTATATATAATTATGGACCGATGTGGACCAATTTTTGCATGGTTTTTAGAGGCCATATACCAACATCATGTACCAAATTTCAGCCGGATCGGATGAAATTTGCTTATCTTTGAGGCTCCGCAAGCCAAATCTGGGGATCGGTTTATATGGGGGCTATATATAATTATGGACCGATGTGGACCAATTTTTGCATGATTATTAGAGACCATATACCAACACCATGTACCAAATTTCAGCCGGATCGGATGAAATATGCCTCTCTTAGAGGCTCCACAACCAAATCTGGGGGTCGGTTTATATGGGCGCTATATATAATTAAGGACCGATATGGACCAATTTTTGCATGGTTGTTAGAGACCCTATACCAACATCATGTACCACATTTCAGCCGGATCGGATGAAATTTTCCTCTCTTAGAGGCTCCGCAAGCCAAATCTGGGGATCGGTTTATATGGGGGCTATATATAATTATGGACCGATGTGAACCAATTTTTGCATGGTTGTTAGAGACTATATACCAACACTATGTACCAAATTTCAGCCGGATCGGATTAGAGGCTTCACAAGCCAAATCTGAGGGTGCCTTTATATGGGGGCTATATGTAAAAGTGGACCGATATGGCCAATTTTCAATACCATCCGACCTACATCGATAACAACTAATTGTGCCAAGTTTTACGTCGATAGCTTGTTTTGTTCGGAAGTTAGCGTGATTTCAACAGACGGACGGACGGACGGACGGACATGCTTAGATCGACTCAGAATTTCACCACGACCCGGAATATATATACTTTATGGGGTCTTAGAGCAATATTTCCATGTGTTACAAACGGAATGACAAAGTTAATATACCCCCATCCTATGATGGAGGGTATAAAAATTATAGTTTCCATATTAACAGTTTGGATTCATTATACATGCTTTCCTAAAGTCAGCAATATTACAATAAATCATTATTTCTATGCCAAATATTTGAACTCAACAAACACATATGGATAATAAATCAAATTATGAAAAATTTGCATAAATATTAATTTCATATTTCTTTTTATTAATTATGGATATATCTTTTTAATTCATATGATATGTGTATATGGAAACTCAAATTCTTATTCTTAGAAATCATCCCTTTCATAACTGGAATAGGGGCTTACAATGTCACTAAAATTGCACATATTATAAACATCCCTTTCAATATTGCAATTACTTGAGGATTATGAAATAGAGCCAAAGGCTTTAATTAACCATGACCACATAAATAATAATTATGAATACTAAGAAGATAATACGATTAACAATTTTGATAACGCCACACTGTAGTATATGAAGACAACTCTATTATATGAGTATATTTTTCTAACTTTTTAATTATTTTCAAAATTCATAGAAAAATGATTTCCTTCAAACTAATGGTATAGGTGGTTAAAGAAATTGTCAACTTAGAATTTTACTGCATTTATAAGAACAATTCCCATGAAATTTGGCAATGGCTGTAATTAAATTGCTGTACAGACGTTGAAAGGAGATATTTAAATGTGTAAACCGCATAAATGGAAAAATGTTAGATATGAATATGACCCTCAGAAAGAATTCATCGAAAATTCCTATACACTAAAAAAATAATGTCGTAAGGCCAAAAATACCTTGCTCTTAAAATACATTAGCATAGAAGACACACTGAAGAAAATATTGTCGTGAGACCAAAGATTTTGTGTCTTTAAAATTCGAATGAGAACTTTGCTTAGCATAAGACGCATTTCTCTGATGTTAAGTATTTTTCATTGTCCAAAAGTCGATAATCTTTTCAATGTCCTTATAGTTGTGAGTGATATGACTTAAAAATGTGTATCTCTTCATGAAAGACAATTTTGTTGGACTAAGGTCAACTTGGCTTTAATAATTCTTAAAGATTCTCCAAACTTAATGAAATTGTCTTTAAATTTGCCAAATTTTTCCATCTTGGGTACAAAACCTTAAAAAATAGGATATGTTTTTCGATACTCTATTTCAAAGACATTTTTACTTAAAAACATAGCACAATTTCTACTTGAAGTGGAGTCTGAATTTGGAAATTTAAGTTGTCGTTTACACGTTCTTAAACGACTTTGATAGCACATGAAGAAGAAAGCAGAAAACCTGAATAAATTCAAATATTGTTGCCTACACTGAAAAAATATTGTCGTGAGGTCAAAGATTTCATGTCTTTAAAATACGAATACAAATTTTGCTTAGCATAGAAGACGCATTTATCTAAAATAAAGTTATTTTCCTTGTCCAAAAGTCGATAAACTTTTCAATGAAGTCGTATTGTCCTTATAAATAAGTGATTTGACTTAAAAATGGGTATCTTAACATGAAAGAAAAAATTTATAGGCTAAGGTCAACTTGACTTTAATAATTCAGAAAAATTCTTTAAATTTAATGAAATTGTCTTTAAATTTGTTGTCTTTTTGCATCTTGACTACAAAGCAAAAAATCGTTCAAATATAGGACATGTTTTTCAAAACTTTATTTTAAAGAAGTTTTTTACTTCAAACATAGCATAATTTCTAGTGGAAGTCGAGTCTTAATTTGGAAAATAAAGTTGCCGTTAACTCGTTTTTAAAGGTCTTTGATAGCATATGAAGAAAAAAAGCTGAGAAAGCGAAAAATTAAAATTTGCTTCCTAGAAGCAAGTACACAAAACCTAAATTTAAAAGAGAATTGTGTCTTAAAAGTATCCTTACTTGTATTCTCCGCTTCTTGGCTCGGAATTAATACCAAATTTTTTAAAGTAAAGACAAAATCTTTGGAACCGAGTATGCTTTTTTTTCAGTGTAGTATGCATAGTATATTAGGGAGCCATCATGGTGCAATGGTTAGCATGCCCGCCCGTGGGTTCGATTCCTGCTTCGACCGAACACCAAAAAGTTTTTCAGCGGTGCATTATCCCACCTCAGTAATGCTGGTGACATTTCTGAGGGTTTCAAAGCCTCTCTAAGTGGTTTCACTGCAATGTGGAACGCCGTTCGGACTCGGCTATAAAAAGGAGGTCCCTTGTCATTGAGCTTAATATGGAAACGGGCAGCACTCAGTGATAAGAGAGAAGTTCACCAATGTGGTATCACAATGGACTGAATAGTCTAAGTGAGCCTGATACATCGGGCTGCCACCTAACCTAACCTAACCTAGTATGCCAAACTCAAATTTTAAAGAGAATATTGACCTAAAAATATTCTTTCTCCAATTCTCTTCTTCTTTGGTTCGGAACCAATACCAAAATCATTAGTGTAAAGACAAATCATTGAATCCCGGCAAGCTTTGGTTTTCAGTGTAAAGCGCAATCTTTTTTGTTGATTTTATTTTTCACAAGCAAAAAATTTTAAAATTTCATCCAATTTTAGAATCTGTTTAGGTTTTTTCGAATTGGCTACCTTTATCACAGTTATGGTCTTCAAAAGGACGACGAAACCATCACAGGCGGCACGAAAGTGACTTTGTGGTATTTTGGGCCATTCCCAGCGAAGCGTCGTCTTGAGATATTTGAGTCTTTGGCATCTGTAGTGCCAATCTTACTCTCCAAAATGACCCAGGCGTAAAATTCCAATGGATTGAGATTTGGAATGAAGCTAAGAACTTTAAGCCATTCTTGGTTGAATGATGCTGAGTGCGATGGTTCTAAATCCTGTTGGAATTTTCATGGTCAGCGGCCAATGTGTTTGTCTGCCCAGGGCCTCAATACTGTCTTTAGGAAATTTATCCGATAATTTTCAGAATTTATTTAGACCCCACGGTCGATGAATACGAACGGGGAGGAATCTATAGCCGACGGTCCACATCATTACACGCAGAGAAGAGGAAAATGTTATTTTTAAACGAGGAATATGTAAAATTGATGCCGTAACCATGCTATTTTTTCGAAAATTATATATGATTTCCACAACTTTGTATATTTCGGGCAAGAAAACAATATTTTTGACGCAAAAATTTTCCCTGTTCTTCGACCAAAAATAACATTTTGCTCGTAAAACATGTTTGAGATGATCATATTCCTTATCTGCGTGTACCAACGGCGACGCTTGAATTCTGATAACCAATCGAAGGTGTACATCTTCAACTGACCTATTTGGTAAAAAAAAAAAGCGGGTCAACCTACTCAATTTGAAATGGCTTTTCAGCGGAGAAACCCAAATTTGGAAACTTGCCACTTGCGGTCAATCGAAGCAACCGCTTGGCTCTTTTCAGGCTAACTTTTTTTAGTGCATCGGTGAGTCTATGCACTTTTTGGAACTTCAATGGCTTTAGTCTAAGCTCACTTTTCAATATGTGTTCCATCAGTTCTTGCGATATGTTCAGCTAACGAGCACTTTACGGATCATTTCCGATTTTCTTCGTCCTCATTTTGGACGCGAGGCATAACTGATAGTATAGGGTGAAGGAGCAATAAAAATGCCGGAGGGCTCTAATGATAGCCTCTTTTGCCTTTCCAGCCAAATATAAAACAATCACATCATAAAACTTTAATTCCAACACGAATAACTTCAATTCTAAATCCAATAGATCAAACTGCTTTTTCAATCTTATAAACAATAAAATGAACTGTCACTGAAAGAAGTGTGCCAAGATTTAATGCACTATAATTACGGTTATAAGTAGCCTTTATTTTTATATTAAACCAATATTTTAATTTGACCAGGCCGATATTACTGCAGGCAAACGTGTGAGTTTGTGTCTTAAGTCTTTTGTATGTACCTACTATGTTAATTCATTTAATGTTCACGCCGATCTGTCAGGGATTAACGTCTGTTTGATTTCGACCGCTAATTACATATTTAAATGTCTAATAGCTCAATTACCGACACCTTCCTCTAAACAATAATCCCCAAGCGGTATCCATTGAAGTCCTCCAAAAGATTGTGACGAATATGTTGTGGCAATGGTTTTGAGATTTGTTTTTTTTTCAAGAATGTTTTGTAAAGTAAAATCAAATTCTCTTTGAAGCAATGACATTTTCTAAATTCGAATTTAGCCTACGATTACCATAGAAATTATCCCGTGAGAATATTACAAATTCTAAATTTGAAGGTGGTGGGTGGAGAGGGGATGGATCTCAATGAGGAAAAACACATAAACAACAATAGCTGCAATGCATTGCCTTGCTAACGGAAGACTGGCGTCCCATAGACTATAAACCATTCAGCGTCTGGACAGGATCCAAAGGCAAATACACCAAATTTAACATGATCATTAACATAGGAACAAGCATAAGAGCCATAACATTAAATAAAACTGTCCAAGCCATGCATCACAGGGACTACGTGCCCAACATGTTACCAAACTAATTACAATGGTAACAAAAGCAAATGCCTTGCATTGGAGGCGAGGCTCTAGCGTAAGGGAAAAACAAAATGCAAGTAAACTTTTTGGTGGTTAAACAAGACACGAAAACACTTGTTTTCCACTCCGTCATCTCTGTCTTGACTATTAAGGCATGAAACATAGAAGAATGATTGTCTATGGAAATTAGATTTTCATTCATGGTGACAATATTCTCCCAACTCCCACACCGAACAAAGGGGTTTACTTTTTTCGAAAAGGAAAAATTAAAAATTCAAATGACTCAAATCGACTGAACTTGAGTTGTGTTAGAAAAATCGATGAGAATTTACAATTAATAAACAATTAAATTAAACTATTTGGGCGCCAGTCTGACGTCTGAATGCATTATTTTTTCTTTAAATTATAACTGAAATGTGTTAAGCATTTGTAATTTCATTTCATTCAGGAGGTCGTGGAATGAAATTAATGTTTTTTTTAAACAATATATCGTAAAGAGAGTTTAAAAGCGAGCAGAGGGTACCGATATTTTTAACTCCATCATTACGGTGATATAGAAAATGCATTTTTAAACCAATGAAAATTGAGTACACCTCTCAATCTAATTGTTTTTAATAAAATAATACTGCTTCCACGTTCATGTCTATGAAAAAAATCTTCATTCATTCGTCGTAATTTCTGTTTCTGCTTTGGAATAAACTTTAGCCACAATTGAATTCAAATAGTATTCACATAGATCCAAAATCTTATAAATTCCCTTTATATAAATATGTAGAGTATATAATTTGAGCTTCCTTCAATGAAAAAAGCTTCCCCAGTTCCAAAGATTTTGGTACTGATTCCACATAAACGGAGAACTCAAGTAAGACTAACTTTAAGACACAATTCTCTTTTAAATTTGAGTTCTGCGTACTTAGTACTAGGAAACAAATTTCATTTTTTTTTTTTCAAGTCAATTGGTGTAACAACCCATTAAAAATGGGTGCAAAATACGAAATATTCTACCATATTTCCCGAAATGAGGCGTACATATATATGGGAGCTTTATCCAAATCTGAACCGATTTTGAATAAATTTAGCATGCACAGTTAGAAGACAATTCTACTATTTCACGTAAATCTGAGCACAATTTTGGCATCTGTGGCCACATGAGTATAAAGCGGACGAGAGCTATATCTAAATCTGAGATGATTTCAACCAAACTTGCCACACTTGATTATACTTTTCTCCTTGTGCAAATTTTTAAGCATATAAGGGTAAAACTCTGCCTTCTGGAGCTTGCTTGCCACAGTTGGTAGAATTCTACCAAAAATGTTAGATTTTTTACTGTTTGGTAGATTGGTAGAATTCTTGAAATTTTTGTAGATTTTTCAAAATTTTCCTCTCCAACTAAGGGATACTTCATTTAGAAATATATAGAAATTGTTTTTTTTTTTGTCTAAAGAAATAAAATTTTGACAAAATTTTCTATAGAAATAAAATTTTGACAAAATTTTCAATAGAAATAAAATGTTGATAAAATTTTCTTTAGAAATAAAATGTTGACAAAATTTTCAGAAATAAAATTTTGACAAAATTTTTTATAGAAATAAAATTTTGACAAAATTTTCTATAGAAATAAAATTTTAACACAATTTTCTATAGAAATAAAATTTTGACAAAATTTTCTATTGGAATAAAATTTGGACAAAATGTTCTATAGAAATAAAATTAACAAAATTTCTATAGAAATAAAATTTTTAAAACATTTTCTATAGAAATAAAATGTTGAAAAAATGTTCTATAGAAATAAAATTTTGACAAAATTTTGTATAAAAATAAAATGTTGATAAAATATTCTATAGAAATAACATTTTTATAACATTTTCTATAGAAATAAAATGTGGACAAAATTTTTCATAGAAATAAATATTGACAACATTTTCCATAGAAATAAAATTTTGACAACATTTTTTATAGAAATAAAATTTGACAACATTTTCTATAGAAATAAAATGTTGACAAAATTTTGTATAGAAATAAAATTTTGACAAAATTTTTGTATAGAAATAAAATGTTGATAATATTTTCTATAGAAATAAAATTTTGAAAAGATTTTCTATAGAAATAACATTTTGACAAAATTTTCCATAGAAATAAAATTTTGACAAAATTTTCTATAGAAATAAAATTTTGACGCACAAATGATATATATGCACTGAAAAAAAGCATACTCGGTTCCAAAGATTTTGTCTTTACTTTAAAAAATTTGGTATTGATTCCGAGCCAAAGATGCGGAGAATGCAAGTAAGGATACTTTTAAGACACAATTCTCTTTTAAATGTAGGTTTTGTGTACTTGCTTCTAGGAAGCAAATTTTAATTTTTCGCTTTCTCAGCTTTTTTTCTTCATATGCTATCAAAGTCCTTTAAAAACGGGTTAACGGCAACTTTATTTTCCAAATTAGGACTCGACTTCCAGTAGAAATTATGCCATGTTTGAAGTAAAAAACTTCTTTAACATAAAGTTTTGAAAAACATGTCCTATATTTGAACGACTTTTTGCTTTGTAGTCAAGATGCAAAAAGACAACAAATTTAAAGACAATTTCATTAAATTTAAAGAATTTTTCTGAATTATTGAAGTCAAGTTGACCTTAGCCTATAAATTTTATCTTTCATGTTAAGATACCCATTTTTAAGTCAAATCACTTAATTATAAGGACAATACGACTTCATTGAAAAGTTTATCGACTTTTGGACAAGGAAAATAACTTTATTTTAGAGAAATGCGTCTTCTATGCTAAGCAAAATTTGTATTCGTATTTTAAAGACATGAAATCTTTGACCTCACGACAATACTTTTTTCAGTGTGGGATCTGTACCTGAATATGATCCGATTTCAACCAAATTTATCATACATGTGAAGAAAATTAATTCTGCAAAATATAAATATTAATAATACAAAATTTCAATTAAATCGAAGAAAATTTTTGGCCTCAAATACCTTGTTTGAATTTTAGAAAAGAAAATTTTATTTTATTTCAAAAACTGCATAAAGCAAAAATTTTCATATATCACCTCAAAAGAAGATCTTGTGGAGTCCATCTCGAAAATAGCATTTTTGGATGAACGTGTACATTATTTTCATGCATTAGAAATGGAATGACAATTGTTTTTAAAATTCATTCAATTAAAGGCAAGCACGTTGGAAACGTAGAACACAAAAATTTTGATTTAATTTAAAATGTTGAACTATGGCTTTTAGGTTTAACACCTACACCAAGTCATTGACCCTAAGTAGAAAAAAAGTTCAGTAAGCTGAGAACAGAAAAGCACAGGAAATTGATTTACTGTTATAATGTCTTTTTGTTTTCTTAATTTATACCCATGGTATTTCCCTACATATGTGTCGATTGGCTAACCGAATGACCAGCCCTTATGTCAATGTATGTATTAAATTCCTAAACGTTTTTAGGGTTTACATGTACTGCTTCTTATCGATTCACAAGCAATGTAATTCGATTGCACTACCATTGGCACTTGTATTCACAATTCATTCATATTTTGTAGCATTCACTAAAAAAATCTCTGGCATATTCATAGTAGGATTTAATGCGCATACATCTGGTCAGAGTATTATACACAGTTAAAAATTGTTATGTGATTCGTGGGATCATTAAATTATGGCGTGAAATTAACTAATTCATATACTGATAGAAACAGCTTTATTGTATTAATGAAAGTTTTAATTAAAATTAAAAAAAAAACAAGTACATACGGCCGTAAGTTCGGCCAGGCCGAATCTTATGTACCCTCAACCATAGATTGCGTATAAACTTCTACTAAAACGGTCATTCACAATTGAATTACTTGGGTTGCGGCCGATGGCAAGGCATCTTAAAACTTCTTAACATCATCTTCTAAATTGTAAGTAAGTCCATGCGGGATATATAGTAGACAAAAGAAAGGTCGATTAAATACGTATATTCAGTTTTTGAGCGGTATATATAGGGAAGAAATTATCACGAACTGATATGAATTTTGTGCGGTAATTATAGAGCCAGAATTGAAATATGGGGGTCGCTTTTTTTTGGGGACTATATACAATTATGAACACGAATCTACCAAAAATGGCAGATTTTTTACTGTTTGGTAGATTAGTGCAAAATATTCCACCCCAGCTATGAAATGCTTCATCAGTTTTCTATAGAAATAGCATTTTGACAAAATTTTCTACAGAAATAAAATTCTTACAACATTTTCTATAGAAATAAAATTTTTAAAAATTTGTCTATAAAAAAAATTGTTGACAGAATTTTGTATAGAAATAAAATTCTAACAAAATTTTCTATTGAAATATTAAATTTTGAAAGAAAATTTTGGTAGATAAAATTTTGGTAGATTATTTTTGGTTCGAGTGGCAATATATAATATAGATCGATACGGGCAAATTTTGGCATGGTTGTATACGGTCATATAAATGTACTAGATTAGGTTAGGTTAGGTGGCACCACGTACTAAATTTCAACCGGATCGGATGAATTTTGCTCCTTCAAGACGCTCCGGAGGTCAAATCTGGGGATCGGTTTATATGGGGGCTATATATAATTATGTACCGATGTGGACCAATTTTTGCGTGGTTGTTAGAGACCATATACCAACACCATGTACCAAGTTTCAGCCGGATCGGATGAAATTTGCTTCTCTTAGATGATCCGCAAGCCAAATCTGGTGATCGGTTTATATGGGGGCTATATATAATTATGCACCGATGTGGACCAATTTTTGCGTGGTTATTAAATAACATATGCCAACACCATGTACCTAATTTCAGCTGGATCGGATGAATTTTTCTTCTCCTAAAGGATCCGCAAGCCAAATCTAGGGGTCGGTTTATATGGGGGCTATATATAATTATGGACCGATGTGGACCAATTTTTGCATGGTTGTTAGAGACCATATACCAACACCATGTACCAAATTTCAGCCGGATCGGATGAAATTTTCTTCTCCTAAAGGATCCGCAAGCCAAATCTAGGGATCGGTTTATATGGGGGCTATATATAATTATGCACCGATGTGGACCAATTTTTGCGTGGTTATTAGATAACATATGCCAACACCATGTACCTAATTTCAGCTGGATCGGATGAATTTTTCTTCTCCTAAAGGATCCGCAAGCCAAATCTAGGGATCGGTTTATATGGGGGCTATATATAATTATGGACCGATGTGGACCAATTTTTGCATGGTTGTTAGAGACCATATACCAACACCATGTACCAAATTTCAGCCGGATCGGATGAAATTTTCTTCTCCTAAAGGATCCGCAAGCCAAATCTAGGGATCGGTTTATATGGGGGCTATATATAATTATGCACCGATGTGGACCAATTTTTGCGTGGTTATTAGATAACATATGCCAACACCATGTACCTAATTTCAGCTGGATCGGATGAATTTTTCTTCTCCTAAAGGATCCGCAAGCCAAATCTAGGGATCGGTTTATATGGGGGCTATATATAATTATGGACCGATGTGGACCAATTTTTGCATGGTTGTTAGAGACCATATACCAACACCATGTACCCAATTTCAGCCGGATCGGATGAAATTTTCTTCTCCTAAAGGATTCGCAAGCCAAATCTAGGGATCGGTTTATATGGGGGCTATATATAATTATGGACCGATGTGGACCAATTTTTGCGTGGTTATTAGAGAACATATGCCAACATCATGTACCAAATTTCAGCTGGATCGGATGAAATTTTCTTCTCCTAAAGCCAAATCTGGGATCGGTTTATATGGGGGCTATATATAATTATGGACCGATGTGGACCAATTTTTGCATGGTTGTTAGAGACCATATACCAACACCATGTACCAAATTTAAGCCGGACCGGATGAAATATGCTTCTCTTAGAGGCTCCACAAGCCAAATCTGGGGGTCCGTTTATATGGGAGCTATATGTAAAAGTGAACTGGTAAGTTTCAAGTCGGTAGCTTGTTTCGTTCGGAAGTTAGCGTGATTTCAACAGACGGACGGAAATGCTTAGATCGACTCAGAATTTCACCACGAATCAGAATATATATACTTTATGGGGTCTTAGAGCAATATTTCGACGTTGAAAGTTGATATACTATTTTGAGTGAGAGACAAATTATTTTTTTTTGTCATGTACTTTATACAGAATAGAATTGCAAAGGAACTAAAATATTTTTCCAAGATTGCTATGATCTACGACTTTTATTGATTTTACTAACATATTTTGCGTATGCCCAATGTCCCCAGAAACGTGCAACTATTGTTTAAACCAGGTTGGGTTTCTATAGACACGGGTGATTTGGGTATAGGGGTTTGCCTTCGTTGTGGCATAAACGTACGAGTATTGTCATTCGCTTACGGCACTTCAATACAATGTTGTCAGTTGGTTAAAATGCTTGAAATATGATGAAGCAAAAAAAAAAAAATTATAAAACAAAAAAAAAAAAAAAACGTAAATTTAAAGGAATTAATTTAAAGTTGGTTGTGACACTGCACATTGTGGCACTGGCATTTGGCATGAACGCAAAAAATATTAGCTTAATGCCTATAGCACATGTCACAAAGGAGCACACTTTTCCAAAGAATTTAACATTTTTGATTTGCAAAAGGAAGTGATATTCTGAGTTTTGAATTTAAATGATATAATACTTTTATCAGGCCCATAAGATGCATTGTATTGACGGAAATGCACAAAATATGTCATCGGACAAAGGGGTTCCTTTTATTATAAAGCGAGTTTTTGCAGATAAACAGAAATAAAAGTCGATATTTTATGTTAAAAGAACAATTCAATGCTAAATAAAATATAATAAGTTAAATAATAATGATTTGGGGACAATATATAGGTATGTATTACGTCTTTTTTATCTAAAAAGAAAATTTAGTTAATTTTCTTTCTACACTAAAAAAAAAAAGTTTACTTGGATCCAAAGATTTTGACCTTCCCTTAAGGACGCTAAATCCTCAGAATAAGTTTTAGCCTATATTTGAAGCGTTTTTATCATAAATAGAAAGTTTCAATAATTCAGTTTGAAGACAATTTCTTTAAACAAAAAATGTGTTTCTTTGCTTTAAGGAAAATTAGTCTTAGCTCAAAGACATGCGACTTTAGCGGAAGGACGGAAATTTACAAAATTAGTGCTCTAAATTTAATAAAAACAAGTAAGGAAAGTCTAAAGTCGGGTAGGGCCGACTATATTATACCCTGCACCACTTTGTAGATCTAAATTTTCGATACCATATCACATCCATCAAATGTGTTGGGGACTATATATAAAGGTTTGTCCCAAATACATACATTTAAATATCACTCGATCTGGACAGAATTTTATAGACTTCTACAAAATCTATAGACTCAAAATTTAAGTCGGCTAATGCACAGGGTGGAACACAATGTTAGTAAAAAATATGGGAAACATTTAAATCTGAAGCAATTTTAAGGAAACTTCGCAAAAATTTATTTATGATTTATCGCTCGATATATATGTATTAGGAGTATAGGAAAATTAGAGTCATTTTTACAACTTTTCGACTCAGCAGTGGCGATTTTACAAGGAAAATGTTGGTATTTTGACCATTTTTGTCGAAATCAGAAAAACATATATATGGGAGTTATATCTAAATCTAAACCGATTTCAACCAAATTTGGCACGGATAGCTACAATGCCAATTCTACTCCCTATGCAAAATTTCAACTAAATCGGAGCTAAAAATTGGCCTCTGTGGTCATATGAGTGTAAATCGGGCGAAAGCTATAAATGGGAGATATATCCAAACCTGAACCGATTTCAATCAAATTTGGCACGCATAGCTACAATGCTAAATCTACTCCCCGTGCAAAATTACAACCAAATTGGGCCAAAACTCTGGCTATTAGAACCATATTAGTCCATATCGGGCGAAAGGTATATATGGGAGCTATATCTAAATCTGAAACGATTTCAATCAAATTTTGCACACTTAACTGCACTAGTAATTGTACTCCTAGTGCAAAATTTCAAACAAATTGGGCCAAAACTCTGGCTTCTAGGACCATATAAGTCCATATCGGGCGAAAGATATATATGGGAGCTATATCTAAATCTGAATCGATTTCAACCAACATTGGCACGCATAGCTACAATGCTAAATCTACTCCCTGTGCAAAATTTCAACCAAATTGGGCCAAAACTCTGGCTTTTAGGACCATATTAGTCCATATCGGGCGAAAGATATATATGGGTGCTATATCTAAATCTGAACCCATTTCAATAAAATTTGGCACACTTGACTATACTACTAATTGTACTCCTAGTGCAAAATTTCAACCAAATTCGGCCAAAAATCTGGCTTCTGGGGCCATATAAGTCCGTATCGGGCGAAAAATACATATGGGAGCTATATCTAAATCTGAAACGATTTCAATCAAATTTTGCACAATTGACTATACGACTAAGTGTTATATTTGTACAAAATTTCAAGCAAATCGGTATAAAACTCTGACTGCTGGGTCCATATTAGTGCATATCGGGCGAAAGATATATATGGGAGCTATATCTAAATCTGAAATAGGGTTCTATTCTGACCCAAGTTAGGAACATGTGCCAAATTTGAAGGCGATTGGACTTAAATTGCGACCTAGACTTTGATCACAAAAATGTGTTCACAGACAGACGGACGGGCGGACGGACAGACGGACATGGTTATATCGACTCAGGGACCCACCCTGAGCATTATTGCCAAAGACACCATGTGTCTATCTCGTCTCCTTCAGGGTGTTACAAACATATGCACTAACTTATAATACCCTGTTGCACAGTGTGGCGCAGGGTATAAAAAATTTTTGAAGCAAAGATTATAAAATTTATTTTAATTAAAATTTAATTATTTTGAAGAAATTTGTCTTTAATATTGTGTAAATTTCGCATCCTAAAATTTAGGTTGCGTAATCCTTAATATCACCTAAATATTTTTTTCAGTGTATAGAAAATTTTGTGAAAATTGTATTTTTCCATAGCAAATTTTGTCAAAATTTGATTTCTCTAGAAAGTTTTGGCAAAATTTTATTTCTGTATAAAATTTTTGTCAAAATTTTATTGCTTTAGAAAGTTTTGTCAAAATTTTATTTCTATAGAAAATTTTGCCAAAATTTTATTTCTATAGAAAATGTTGTCAAAATGTTATTTCTATAGAAAATGTTGTCAAAATGTTATTTCTATAGAAAATTTTGTCAAAATTTATTTCTATAGAAAATTATCTCAAAATTTTATTTCTATAGAAATTTTTTTTTTCAAAATTTTATTTCTATGGGAAATTTTATCAAAACATAGACTCCATATTGACTAACATACAATTTAGAAGACAATGTTTAGAAGGTTTACAATACCTTGCCATTTGTAACTGTTACCACAAACCAAGTAATTCGATTGTAGATGACACAAATCAGGTAGAACGTAATCCTTATTTAGATATTCCACACTATTCATCAAGTTAGATAAAAGGTTAGTTATACTAAACTGTCACCATCTGTTCAGCTAATATGAATCCAATAAGAAAAACGTGGACTGATATTTTGAATCCTCAAAAAGGTTGATGTTTTTGATAACCCATCAGAATTTGTAAAATTATCTTAGACACAAACCCTTGTGCAAGACTAATATCAATAGTCCATTTGTTTTACTTATTAGAGTACTTTTGGCAATCATGAAAAAAAATATGCCTGAGATAAAAATTTAAAATGTTTCCAGAATGATATTCAATAACACTAGTTTACAAAATAAAATTTATTCATGTACATTTGATGTGAAGTGACTTTTTTATGTATTTTGATCTGCTGAATTAAAAAATGAAAGTTAAAACATTTTTTTTTATGGAACAGTTTTTGAGATATCCCATTATTGGTGTTTGAATGCAAGGTATTGAAATGACGAACAAACGTGTATAATTGGATATGTAATAAGTTAAGTAGTTCGAGTTTTCTTTCTGAGAAACCAAGTTTTAGACTAGCAAAATTTTATTTTGACGCTAAATATTTTTTAAATGCAAATAAAAAAATTAGAGGCAATCCTTGAATCTCATTCCAAAAATTTGAGTTTGTTTGGTATAAAAGAAAGGGGAATTTCGTTTGTCTAAAATTTCGTTTCTGAGGAAAGTAATTTTTCTTTGGGTGTAGGTTAAAAAATTGTATTCATGAACGCAATGTGCCGGAAGATTTATCAATTACACTTTCTGTACAACCGATTTTTGCTTTGTAAAACAAATGCCTTACGATGGAAGGCTCTACAAATCCAATTGGGTCTTATGCCCCCTTCATACTATAAGTTTATCCGAACGAAATGTCTGTGTTTGTAAAGTGTGGATAAACGCTAAGAATTATCGGCGATAAGTTAAAATCGATATATGTGTTATCGACCACATTAACGGGGTATAGCATCGATTATGACGTCGAAATAAACTATGGTTTCGCCAATATCTGGGGTAAAGGTTTTACTCCAAGAGGCCCGCAAGTCAACTCTGGGGATTGGTTTATATGGGGGCTATACCTTAAAGTGGTCTCATATGACCCATTTACAATACCATCCGACCTAGATCAATAACAACTACTTGTGCCAAGTTTCGAGTCTATAGCTTGTTTCGTTCGGATGTTTGCGTGATTTCAGACGGACGGACATCGCTAGACCGACTCCGCATTTCACCACGATTGTATGGGGTCTATGGATCAAATGAAATGATAACGATAGTATATGCCCCTCCTATGGTGAAAGGTATACACGGTGCCAGAAACAATATACCAAAATTTTAGGAACATTTACGACAAATCTACCAAATTTAAAAAAATCTATTAAAAAAAATATTGAAAATTAAAAATCTATGAAAAAATATGTATTCTTTGATTGAATGAATGATCCCTCCTATTAGTGACAATGCTTTGTGTGTTTCCTTGAATTGTAATTTGGGTGTTTCCTTGAATTGTAAATCAAAATTTCATTGATATAGAAAATCTTTTCAACATTTTATTTCCATGGAAAATGTTAGCAACGTTTTATTTCTACAGAAAATGTTGTCACAATTTTATTTCTATAGAAAATTTTGTCAAATTTTTTTTCTATAGAAAATTTTGTCATAATTTTATTTCTATAGAAAATTGTGTCAACATTTTATTTCTATAGAAAATTTTGTCAAAATTTTACTTCTACAGAAAATTTTGTCAAAATTTTATTTCTGAAAAAAATGTTCAAAATTTTATTTACTGGTATGTAAAAAATTTTGAAAAAAAAATTTTGCTATTGAAAATTTTGTCAACATTTTATTTCTATAGAAAATTTAGTCAAAACATTTAGTTTTATAGAAAATATTGACAAGAATATCTTTAGAAAATTTTGTCAAAATTTTATTTCTATAGAAAATTGTGTCAAAATTCGGATCTATAGCAAATGTTGTCAAAATTTTATTTCTACAGAAAATTTTGCAAAATTGTATTTCTATAGAAAATTTTGTCAAAATTTTATTTCTACAGAAAATTTTGTAAAATTTTATTTCTGTAGTAAATTTTGTCAAAATTTTTTTCTATAGAAAATTTTGTCACAATTTTGTTTCCATATAAAATTTTATCAAAATTTTATTTCTATGGAAAATTTTGTCATAATTTTATTTCTATAGAAAATTTTGTCAAAACTTTATTTCTATAGAAAATGTTGTCAAAATTTTATTTCTACAGAAAATGTTGTCAAAATTTTATTTCTACAGAAAATTTTGTCAATTTTTTTACCCTTCATTTTTATAGAAAATTTTGTCTCTGAAAAAATTGTCAAAATTTTATTTATATAAAAAATTTGGACAAAAATTTTTATACCCTTCTCCACTACTGTGATACAGGGTATAATAAGTTTGTGCATTTGTATGTAACGCCAAGAAATATTGGTCATAGACCCATCTTTTAGTATACCGATCGGCTTAGAATTAAATTCTGAGTCGATTTAGCGATGTCCGTCTGTCTGTCTGTCTGTCTGTCCGTCTGTCTGTATATGTAATTTTGTGCACAAAGTACAGCTCGCAATTTAAGTCCGATCGTCCTCAAATTTGGCAAAGGGCCGTTTCTTGGGACAGAGACAACAGCGTTGCCAGAATTGTTTCACCAAAAACCGCTAGATTTGCCCAAAAAAATAGCTAAAAAAAGCTAAAAAATGTTAAAAAATAGCTAGAAAAAAGCTAATTTTTTTTGTATCAAAAAGTCACATTTTTGATTGAAATTTAACAAACTTAAAGGCTTTATTTCATTTACAATGCATATTATTTTGATTTTAATTCCACTTCTGTGAGACTGTAACAATATCTAAGGCATATTAGCTCTGTTTGAGTATTCGATACATTTTGATTACTATCACAAATTTTTTACTGGAAGTCCTTCGTTTTGTGGGAGCTACCTTCCCAACACCTCTATTTTATTTACTTGTTATTTTAAAATATTAAATGATCTAAGCATGCTTTGGATTTGGTAAAAAAATGATTTGTCATTTTTTTAAATAAAATTTTAGTTTGGATTTGAAATTGTGAAAAATTCGAAATACATTACTTTTATTTAAATTGTAGAAAATACGTATAGTTTACATTTCCCAGAAAAAAACATTTTCCTTTTCTTCATGAGCTATCAAAGTGCTTTAAAAACGTGCTAACGCCAACTTAAATTTCCAAATTCAAACTCGACTTCAAGTAGAAATTATTGTATATATACGTTTTTAAAATAAAGTGTTGAAAAACATCTTCTATTTTTGAACGCTATTTTGGTTTGTGGTTAAGATGCAAAAACTCCTCACATTTAAAGACTATTTCA
Source organism: Haematobia irritans (assembly GCF_050003625.1). Lineage (NCBI taxonomy): Eukaryota > Metazoa > Arthropoda > Insecta > Diptera > Muscidae > Haematobia > Haematobia irritans. The sequence continues at coordinate 36,235,707 of NC_134400.1, read as the reverse complement.
TTAATTCTTCCTTCTTTCATGGAAACATACCCATTTTTAAGTTGAATCACTTAATTATAAGGACAAAACGACTTTATCGTCTTTTGGACAAGGAAAACAGTTTATATAAAAGAAATTCACAAATGCTATTATAACCAAAATTCGCGTTCGTATTTTAAGGAGACGACAATATTTTTTCAGTGCACAAAGCTATTCACATCTACTATTTTAATTTAGTAATATCGTAATAACTTTAGAATATTATAATAACATAAAAAGGATAAACGAGTCAAATGATAATATTCCCAATAATTTACTGACAGAGTATCTAACAAATTTGTATGGTAATAGTAGATTTAAAGTTTACGATAACTTTTATGTATATAATGAAAAAACTTTACAACAAGGTGTATATGCTACAAAAATGCCCGCATAATGGCTGGACTCATTATTAATGTTTCAACTGAGCTTTGAAATATGTGGAAACCCTTATACTTGCAGCAAGGCTTAAGCGGACCTTACACTGTACGAACAATTATGATAACAACATGAAGAAATAAGAAGAAGCATAAACACAATCAATGAAGATGGACGAAAAGTTAGGTGTAAAGCCATTTTTTAGTAAAAATGGAAGAAACAATAAAAATTCCAAGCCTAATTAGCGATCCCTCATTAATTTCATCCCAGAAATGCTTGTTTTAATTATGAAAATATTTTTGTTTTTTGCTAATGTTTGGCGAACATCCCCTTACACGTGAAGATTTGTGCCTCCCAACCGGAAAAAATCAAAGTTGTTTTGATTTTATACCAACACGTCCCTGCAACACGCGAACATGGCCTAATACTACCGGATTTGTCGCCGCAACGTGTTGTGTCGCAGGGTTTATCCGACCGTATAAGGTGCCCTTTAGATAAAAACGCCGATTTATCCATATTTCAATAGAAACATGTCGAAAATAAAAAAAGCCAAAAAGCTAAAAGGGTCATGAAAAAAGCCAGAAAAAAAGCTAAAAGCTAAATGCATTTTTTTCCCGCTAAACGTCTTCAAAAAAAGCCAAATCTAGCGGGAAAAAAGCTAAATTGGCAACACTGAGAGACAATCGCTATTGGTTTTGGAAAAAATCGGTTCAAATTTAAATATAGCTACCATATATATTTATCCCCGATTTGGTCATAACTAGCGTGTTTATCAACCGATTTTTCGGTTCAAATTTAGATATAGCTCACATATATATCTTTCGCCCGATTTGGACTTATATGGTCTCAAAGGCCAGAGTTTTGCCCTGACTTACTTCAAATTTTGGACAAGCGGTACTTTTAACGATACTATTGTATGTGCTAAATATGGTCAAAATCGATTCAGATTTAGATATAGCTCCCTTATATATCTTTCGTCCGATTTGAACTTATATGGCCTCAAAATACAGGGTTTTGGCGTGATTTGCTTCAAATTTCGCACAAGGAGTACGTTTAGTAGTATTGGTAATTGTGCCAAATTTGAAATCGGTTAGATATGGCCCCCATATATATCTTCCGTCCGATTTAAATTTTAATTCTAGAGATTTTGTAGAAGTAAAAAAATTGTCTCATTTATATAGCTTCCAACAAATGTGAAGTAGTTGAGATGGTAACACAAATTTTGGCCTACATAGGGGTGAAGGGTATAATACAGTCGGCCCCGCCCTACTTTAGACTTTACTTACTTGTTTGCTATAGATAATTTTGTCAACATTTTATTTCTATAGAAAATTTTGTCAAGAATAGAAAATCTTGTCAAGAATTTGTTTCTTTAGAAATATTTGTCAAAATTTTATTTCTATAGAAAATTTTGTCAAATTTTTGGTTGCATAGAAACCCAGCAAAAAAAATTTGGAAGTTCTTCCAAGGGCACAACCTTAAAAGCACTTCCAGAAGATGCATTCCCAATGATATTCTTTATTTTAACTGTCCAGGAAGTTCTTTTAATTCAATTTTTTATAACTTGGGGTTTTCAGACTTTTAATATACCCACCACCATAGGATGGGGGGTATATTAACTTTGTCATTCCGTTTGTAACACATCGAAATATTGCTCTAAGACCCCATAAAGTATATATTCTGGGTCGTGGTGAAATTCTGAGTCGATCTGAGCATGTCCGTCCGTCCGTCTGTTGAAATCACGCTAACTTCCGAACGAAACAAGCTATCGACTTGAAATTTGGCACAAGTAGTTGTTATTGATGTAGGTCGGATGATATTGCAAATGGGCCATATCGGTCCACTTTTACGTATAGCCCCCATATAAACGGACCCCAAAATTTGGCTTGCGAGGCCTCTAAGAGAAGGAAATTTCATCCGATCCGGCTGAAATTTGGTACATGGTGTTAGTATATGGTCTCTAACAACCATGCAAAAATTGGTCCCCATTGTTCCATAATTATATATAGCCCCTATATAAACCGATCCCCCGATTTGGCTTGCGAGGCCCCTAAGAAAGGCAAATTTCATCCGATCCGGCTGAAATTTGGTAGATGGTGTCTGATCCGGCTGAAATTTGGTACATGGTGTCAGTATATGGTCTCTTACAACCATGCAAAAATTGGTCCACATCGGTTCATAATTATATATAGCCCCCATATAAACCGATCCCACGATTTGGCTTGCGAGGCCTCTAAGAGAAGCAAATTTCATCCGATCCGGCTGAAATTTGTTACATGGTGTTAGTATATGGTCTCTAACAACCACACAAAAATTGGTCGACATCGGTCCATAATTATATATAGCCCCCATATAAACCGATCCCCCGATTTGTCTTGCGAGGCCTCTAAGAGAAGCAAATTTCATCCAATCCGGCTGAAATTTGGTACATGGTGTTAGTATATCGTCTCTAACAACCATGCAAAAATTGGTGCACATCGGTCCATAATTATATATAAACCAATCCCCCGATTTGGCTTGCGAGGCCTCTAAGAGAAGCAAATTTCATCCGATCCGGCGAAATTTGGTACGTGATGTATGTATATGGCCGTTAACAACCATGCCTAACTAGGTCCATATCTGTCTATAGTCTATATATAGCCCTCAGATAAATCGATCCACAATCACACACATTGGTCCATATCAAGTTCATAATTGTAAAGGGTGATTTGTTAAGAGCTTGATAACTTTTTTTTTTAAAAAAACGCATAAAATTTGCAAAATCTCATCGGTTCTTTATTTGAAACGTTAGATTGGTCCATGACATTTACTTTTTGAAGATAATTTCATTTAAATGTTGACCGCGGCTGCGTCTTAGGTGGTCCATTCGGAAAGTCCAATTTTGGGCAACTTTTTCGAGCATTTCGGCCGGAATAGCCCGAATTTCTTCGGAAATGTTGTCTTCCAAAGCTGGAATAGTTGCTGGCTTATTTCTGTAGACTTTAGACTTGACGTAGCCCCACAAAAAATAGTCTAAAGGCGTCAAATCGCATGATCTTGGTGGCCAACTTACCGGTCCATTTCTTGAGATGAATTGTTCTCCGAAGTTTTCCCTCAAAATGGCCATAGAATCGCGAGCTGTGTGGCATGTAGCGCCATCTTGTTGAAACCACATGTCAACCAAGTTCAGTTCTTCCATTTTTGGCAACAAAAAGTTTGTTAGCATCGAACGATAGCGATCGCCATTCACCGTAACGTTGCGTCCAACAGCATCTTTGAAAAAATACGGTCCAATGATTCCACCAGCGTACAAACCACACCAAACAGTGCATTTTTCGGGATGCATGGGCAGTTCTTGAACGGCTTCTGGTTGCTCTTCACTCCAAATGCGTCAATTTTGCTTATTTACGTAGCCATTCAACCAGAAATGAGCCTCATCGCTGAACAAAATTTGTCGATAAACACATTTCGAACCGAACACTGATTTTGGTAATAAAATTCAATGATTTGCAAGCGTTGCTCGTTAGTAAGTCTATTCATGATGAAATGTCAAAGCATACTGAGCATCTTTCTCTTTGACACCATGTCTGAAATCCCACGTGATCTGTCAAATACTAATGCATGAAAATCCTAACCTCAAAAGAATCACCCTTTATATAGCCCCCATATAAGCGACCCCCATATTTCAAATCTGGCTCCCTACGTACCGTGCAAAAGTCCATATCGATTCGTAATTATTTGTAGATTTACCTACACATACCTTTTTTGTCTAATATATACCACGTATGGACTAACTCACAATTTAGAAAACGATTTAAGATACCACAACTCAAGTAATTCGATTGTGGATAACAGTTTTTTGTAGAAGTTTCTAAGCAATCCATGGTGGAGGGTACATAAGACCGTAATGGTGACAATAAAGAAATCGATGATTAATATTAGTTTTTGCTCTCCAAGCCCGAAATATAAAAGGCGACCCTCCTATTTTTATATCTACCATGATAATGAGGACAAACCTACTACTAATGGATTTGTCTATTAAACTAAAGGACCTATGTACATTCATTATAGGTGTCTTCCTTATTCGCCGAATACATCACATAAAATCGAAAAAATGATGTTTGAACGAAATGGATTTTCATTGCAAAAATCCATTTATCACAACGTTGAAAATGTTAAAAAATCGCATTATTCCACTTTTATTGCTACACATAAGCGGCTTAAGTGAATTAAATCCATATGTTATTTGCCACTTATATTGCTCCAAATGAATGCATTTTGGTCTACGATGCATTAAATCCGGACGACAAACTTCATTCTGTTACACTTACTCCGTGTGTGGTCTTGGGTAAGTCACTGCTACAAACAAAAACCTCAAAGAGTTTGTCTCGCTAAGCTCTTGGACTCTCATAGTTAACATTATGTAATCTCTGGTAGAATTTACAACCGCTTAACAGTTGACTTAATGAGCTGTAAAAATAATTTCAAATAAAAATGTTAATTGAAAAAACCCCCAAAGGCATCGTCATCTTTTTCTCTGGCTTTCATTCTTAAAGAGGTATGGTCATGGCCATTAAATATACTGCGAAACTTTTGAATGTTGCATTTGGAGCATATCAATGCAAAACAAAATGCTACAGAGAGATGTGAACACAGATACTCGAGGTTCAATTGAAAAGGTGAAGGCAAATTTCAGTGAAGAAGTTCTATGATTTTCTATAAATATGTGGAGAGTTATATGAGCCCAGTATGTTGTGCCTAATTCATAACTTTTAATGTACATCCAACGATGCTCTTCTAGAGATGGAATTGATTTTCACTTCACAAGAAGTTCTTTTGAGGTGGTATATAAAAATCCTTTGTTATACACGATTTCGCCATATAACGAATGGAATTTTGGTAAATATGTATATTTGAGAAGTCTTCCGCTGAATTTCTCGAATGATGTAGAGTTTGTTACAAAATGTTTGCTACACTCAAAAAAAAATGTTTACTTGCATCCAAAGATTTTGACCTTCCATTAAGGATTTTAGTATTATTTCCGTGCCAAAGTAGCGGCTTCTATAAAATAAAGATATTTTTAGGGACTTATGTAGCTTTAAATCTAGGATCAATAAAATTAAAATTAGGATACAGACCTCATTTATGAATTTTTATACCCTCCATCATAGGATTTGGTTATATTAACTTTGTCATTCCGTTTGTAACACATCGAAATATTGCTCTAAGACCCCATAAAGTATATATATTCTGGGTCGTGGTGAAATTCTGAGTCGATCTAAGCATGTCCGTCCGTCCGTCCATCTCTTGAAATCACGCTAACTTCCGAACGAAACAAGCTATCGACTTGAAACTTGGCACAAGTAGTTGTTATCGATGTAGGTCAGATGGTATTGAAAATGGGCCATATCGGTCCACTTTTACGTATAGCCCCCATATAAAGGGACCCTCAGATTTGGCTTGTGGAGCCTCTAACAGAAGCATATTTCATTCGATCCGGCTGAAATTTGGTATATGGTCTCTAACAAACATGCAAAAATAAGTCCACATCGGTTCATAATTATATATAGCCCCCATATAAACCGATCCCCAGATTTGGCTTGCGGAGCCTAAAAGAGAAGCAAATTTCATCCGATCCGGCTGAAATTTGGTACATAGTGTTGGTATATGGTCTCTAACAACCATGCAAAAATTAGTTCACTTCGGTCCATAATTATATATAGCCCCCATATAGACCGATCCCCAGATTTGGCTTGCGGAGCCTCAAAGAGAAGAAAATTTCATCCGATCCGGCTGAAATTTGGTACATGATGTTGGTATATGGTCTCTAACAACTATGCAAAAATTGGTCTACATCGGTCAATAATTATATAGCCCCCATATAAACCGATCACCAGATTTGACCTCCGGAGCCTTTTGGAAGAGCAAAATTCATCCGATTCGGTTGAAATTTGGTACGTGATGTTAGTATATGTTATCCAACAACCATGCAGGAATTGGTTCATATCAGTCCATAATCATATATAGCCCCCCATATAAACCGATCCCGAGATTTGATTTTGGAGGCTCTTGGAGGAGCAAATTTCATCCGAGTCAGTTGAAATTTGGTACATTGTGCTAGTATATGGCCGTTAACAACCATGCCTAACTAGGTACATATCGGTCTGTAGTTATATATAGCCCTCAGATAAATCGAACCCCAATCACAAAAAAATTGGTCCATATTAAGTTCATAATTGTATATAGCCCCCATATAAGCGACCCCCATATTTCAATTCTGGCTCTCTACCACGTATTCAATGAAAATCCCTACCTCATATTTTTCGTCTGCAAGTGGCATTCACATCCCCATAGTATTGGACTTTGTCAAACTTGTAAATTATAATAAAAGTGTAATCATAATGTGAACCTATAAACATAATCTACAGGTGATTTCACATGAAATAATGCTACTAAATGTCATACCCAATGATAGGATTTCTTTTTGCCATAATATGCCTTGGGTAAGACGGGGCAAAAGAGACTTGCTTTACTTGTGGATATTAAAAATGAGCTTAATATTTGATTGTGCTTCAGCATTCTATACGGCAAAACCAAAAACAAACTGACCATTCGACTTGCTTATGTTTGATGATTGGATCTGTAGATTTTCAGTTCAACCTTATACCAAAATGATGAGCATCGCCAAATCGACAGGAAGACACATAAACTTGCTTTCAAAATTGATTATTAAATGCACTTATTTAGATGCATTTTCCAAAAGACTTGTAAAACTCGTCACGGTGAATGACCATGGTGTTGTAGTTGGGATTTTCATTCGTTATTGGTTTAGTTGCTTATGGGCTTTCAGATAGCCATAAGTATGGCCGTTGGTATCAAAATAGATTTTTATTTCAAATTGACATTAGGATTATCATCAAACAATAATGAAAGAATGGGAATTACCTTACAAAGTCCCTTTATGTTTGTGAAGTGAAAAATGCGAATTGATTTTCTTGTGTAATTATTTAAAAATTTTGAGTAGCCAGATTGCGATACCAAAATTTTGCTGTTTGGCGCAAAAATAAACGTTATTGAATGGTGAATATTTTCAATAAATTTAATTATAGCCTCTATATTTATGTCGCGACAGTCAAAAATGTGTTCAAAGTACCTTCATTTATTAGACATTGTATTCCATATATATTCCATTCCATTTGTCTTTATGGCGTGATTCGAGTGCTCAGAATCAAACATACTTTTGAAATTTTTGTCAAAATTTTCTGTATAAATAAAATGTTGACAACATTTTCTATAGAAATGAAATTTAGCCAAAAATTTTCAATAGAAACAAAATTTTGACAAAATTTTCTATAAAAATAAAATTTTGACAAAATTTTCTATAGAAATAAAATTTTATTTTCTTATTGTTAGGTTAGGTTAGGTTAGGTTAGGTGGCAGCCCGATGTATCAGGCTCACTTAGACTATTCAGTCCATTGTGATACCCCATCGGTGAACTTCTCTCTTATCACTGAGTGCTGCCCGATTCCATATTAAGCTCAATGACAAGGGACCTCCTTTTTATAGCCGAGTCCGAAAGGCGTTCCACACTACAGTGAAACCACTTAGAGAAGCTTTGAAACCCTCAGAAATGTCACCAGCATTACTGAGGTGGGATAATCCACCGCTGAAAAATTTTTGTTTTTCGGTCGAAGCAGGAATCGAACCCACGACCTTGCGTATGCAAGGCGGGCATGCTAACCATTGCACCACGGTGGCTCCCTTATTGTTGGTTTTATTCTTTAATCATTGTTGTTGTTTATTTATTTCAGCTTAAAACCATGCATTGACTAAACTACAAGTGTAGCTTAACCAATAGAGGAAAAGAATGTTTTTCAATTTATTTGGGCAAAGCCCTATAGACTGCAAGATGGTTGGATGAACGCACGTTTCGGAATTACCACATTCCTCATCAGCATCCTCTACGTGCAGCAAAACTATCATCCAATTATCAGAATAAATTCAGGCAGTTCATTAAACCCAACAATGAACCACACTTGAACCTTCCGAAAAAAGGTTTTACATGATAGCCGGCTTATGCCGAAATAAATTCGTACAAACATATCTCTTTTCCTTTGCCACCGTCAAATCATCGATTTGAGTGCAGTTGTCTGGGTTTATTTTGAGCGTGCTTCCTCTTTTTTCATTCGTTTTGATTTGTTATTGTTGGTTTTGTTCTTCAATCACTATTGTTGTTTTTGATTTCAGCTTAAAACCATGCATTGACTAAACTACAAGTGTAGCTTAACCAACATAGGAAAAGTATGCTTGTCAAATTTATTTGGGCAAAGCCCTATAGACTGCAAGATGGTTGGATGTACAGCTATTTCGGAATTACCATATTCCTCATCAGCATCCTCTACTCTACAGCAAAACTATCAACCAATTATCAGAATAAATTCGGGTAATTTACTCAACCCAAAGTGAAATACACTTGAACGTTCCGAAAAAGGTTTGGTAGTCGGCTACTGCCTAAACAAACTTGCAAGCATATCTCTTTTCCTTTGTCAAACTCAAACTATCGATTTTTACAAAATTTTCTATTGAAATAAATTTGTGACAACATTTTCTTTAGAAATACATTTTTGAAAAAATTTTCTAATTAACAGAGAAATTCTGAAACATCTGAAAAGTTCTGAAACACTCAGAAATGCTGATCGCAAATAAAATGGTGTTCGACCAAACTGGTATTGAACTCGCAATCAGGAAGACTATCATTATACCATTGTGGCTCCTTTGATAGATGTTTGGTTGACATTTGATTTTAGTAGAATATTGGCCTTTCCGTAGACTACCGTTTAAATTAGAATTATCTTCAATTGCGTAAATATGGCAGCACTTGGCTTTTGTTCTACCTACTTGATTTTTTAAACAAATCTGATTCTATCCCACTGCAGATCTCTGGTATGCAACAGAGTCAGTTACTCAAACTCAAGTGTTACATACAAGAGATGCTTATCGATAAGCAAAAGTTAACATCCAATACTTGGACAAAAGATTTGCAATTCTAGCAGTTTTCCTATTCATGCGAAATGGTATTGAGGGCTTCTATGGAAATCAAAATTGATTTTTATGAACAATTAGCAAATGACAGAGTTAACATTTTAAATCGGACCACACATAAGAATGCAGTCCTATCGATGATGACTTTGAGGATTCGTTTTCCCAAGGTTCATGGGAAGATGATGGGAATGTTTGAAAAATTTGTAAGATATCTATTTTTTGCTTTTCCTTTATGAATATTGAGGGCTAAACACAATACTAGCTTTAAAGTGGTTGCAAGTTTTGGGGTAATTGCAAAAATTGATTTATTTATTATGGGTCTCTATATATAATACTGTCTAGCTTATCTGAAAATGTTTGATCTGTTGAATTCTCAAATCATCTCCACCCCTTGTTTCCAAGACAAGAATTCAACAATGCTAAGAACAATGCCATTTTCTATGGCTTATTGGCATTAACCTTATGACCAGTAAACTTGGCAGGGACTTCTTTGGTATTTAGAAGATATTTTCAACATTACAGTACAAATGATGCTAAAACAATAAAACAAGTGGTCATTTTCTTTGTTTTTCCCCTCCATGATTTTTAGAAGATGCCATAATAGCAACACTCACCAAATGATTGTCTTTCAAAACATAAAAGAAAGAAAAAATATTCAAATATTTGGCTACTCAAGCAGCTTCAACTAAAACAGCTGCCTCTGCGGGTGTTGTGGCTGCTGTTGAAAATTAGATTCACCGAAATAAACATTTTTTGAAGTCTCAAATGTTTCTTCTTAACGCTTAAGAGCCTTAAAACTAACACTCTTTCTAGCAAATGGAAATATAGATACCACCAAACATCTAAACCAAAGAAATCTGTATTTCTATCATTGTTCTGTATTCATTGTATCGTCGTTAGTTACTGGTACTAAATCTACTAAATCAAATCGGAGGAAAAAAATTGAAGATCCTATGAATGGAAGCACAAAAATGTCTAGCAAATAAATTTGAAACAATTGTTAATACTTTTTTACACGTTTTCCAATTGTTTGCTTAAATGCCTATTATAATGGAAAAGTACATACGATATTTTTACACACTTCACCATGGAATGGAGGGCATATTAGATTTGTCTCCTTTTTTGTAATGCACTGAAATATTGATATACCAAATTAAAAAAAAAAAGTTTTGAAGTTTGTCAAAATGTTTTTCTATAGAAAATTTTGTCAAAATTTGATTTCTATAGAAAATGTTGTCAAAATTTTATTTCTATAGAAAATGTCAAAATTTTATTTCTATAGAATATTTTGTCAAAATTTTATTTCTGTAGAAGATTTTGTCAAAATTTTAATTCTATAAAAAATTTTGTCAAAATTTTATTTCTATAGAAAATTTTGTCAAAATTTTATTTCTATAGAAAATTTTGTCAAAGTTTTATTTCTATAGAAAATTTTGTCAAAATTTTATTGCTATATATAAATTTTGTAAAAATTTTACTCTTATAGAAGATTTTGTCAAAATTTTATTTCTATAGAAAATTCTGTCAAAATTTTATTGCTATATATAAATTTTGTAAAAATTTTACTCTTATAGAAGATTTTGTCAAAATTTTATTTCTTAAGAAAAATTTGTCATTTTTTTTATAAAAAATTTTTTTCAAAATTTTATTTTTTAAGAAAATTTGGTCAAGCTTTTATTTCCATAGAAAATTTTGTCAAAATTTTATTTTTATTGAAAATTTTGTCAATATTTTTGTTTTATAGAAAATTTTGTCAAAATGTTATTTTCTTGTAAAATGCTTAGTCGAAAAAAGATTATCTGCCGATAACTCACAAATCCGCTTTAGCAAAATATAATAAAAATGGCTTTAGATTTAAATAAATCCCTTATGTATTTTATTTTTAATAAAATTTTGTTCCGTCCCAGGGCATTAGCCGATTTAAATTCCAAGTCAAGATATTTTTGCGAAATGCAAATATAATTTTTTCCACACGGGTTCAGATTTAAATGTATGTATAAATGGTATCAAAAATTTTTTAAACTTTCCTTACTTTTTTTTTTTCTTTCCATAATAATGAACTAATTAAGTTCATAACTCTAAAACCTGAGCTTCCTTACCATTATACCATCTGAAAATCTGTATTATCGACATAATGTGCTTTTTGACATTTATGTTGTAGTGTATGTATGATTCCGCTCAACTGAACTAAACGAAGATAAAAAAAAATTTTGTACGGTTCATTTGCTGCCCAACAATTCAGCATTTAAGAAACACTTGATTTTCTAACTTCTGAGCTCAGCAAGAGTTCATAGTTTTATTAAAGGGTAATCATTGTTGGATAGATTAAATGTGGTTTTAGGCAATGTTGCCAACTTCTTTCGACCTAAATCGACCGCCTTCGATCGGTTTTGCTAAATTCGAATCTCATGCTTTTTGTTTTTCATTGGCAGTGTGACCTCGGTTGCCAAAGCTGGCAGAATTCTACAAAAAAATAGTAGATTTTTTAATATTTGGTAGATTGGTAGAATTCAAGATATTTTGGTAGATTTTGAAAAATATTCATATTCAACTAAATCGTAGATATTTCACAAATTTTCTATAGAAATAAAATTTTAACAAATGTCTAAAAAAATAATATTTTGACAAAATTTTCTAAAGAGATGAAATTTTGAAAAAAAATTTATAGAAATAAAATTTTGACAAAATTTGCTATAGAAACAAAATTTTGATAAAATTTTCTATAGAAATAAAATTTTGATAAAATCTTCTATAGAAATAAAATTTTGACAAAATTTTCTAAAGGAATAAAAATTTGAAAAATTTTCTATAGAAATAACCTTTTGACAAAAATTTCTATAGAAATAAAATTTTGACAAAATTTGACAAAATATTCTATAGAAATAAAAATTTAATAAAATTTTCTATAGAAATAAAATTTTGATAAAATTTTTAATAGAAATAAAATTTTCTATAGAAATAAAGTTTAGACAAAATTTTCTTTAGAAATGGAATTTTTGATAAAATTTTCTATAGAAATACAATTTTGACAACATTTGCTATAGAAATAAAATTTAGACAAAATTTTCTATAGAAATAATATTTTGACAAAATTTTCTACAGAAATAAAATTTTGACAAAATTTTCTATAGAACTAAAATTTTGACGAAATTTTCTATAGAAATAACATTTTGAAAAGATTCATCAAGCAATCGAAAGTCGCAACATTAACCGTCATGAAAGTCAAGTTTGACAACCTATGATAATGACAAAAATCGACTAAAAATTGAAAACCAATGGAAAATGCATTGCAATGTTGAGCGTTACGACTTCAAAAGTCGACTATTAACCTTCTAATGCTCAATCCTTCGTTAAATCATGAAGCTTTTAGTAAAACACACCTTAAGACAACAAAATTGGGTAAAATAAAAAGATAACTTAGTTAAAACTGTTCAAGAGACTTGGCAGCATATACTGCATTTTACCGTATAAATTTTTCTTGTTTCGTTTTCTTGCTTTTGTGTCGTTAATATTGAATATTTAATCAGCTGGCAAAAAATTGGGGCATTTGGGAAGAATCACCAAATTCGAAATTCGAATTTTTCAAAATTTTAAAAAGGTGATAAATAACCAATCTTGACGAAGTCGATAAGTGGACAATTCGACTTTTGCCAAACTTGATTATTTGAAGGTTGACTTTTTCGAAATTCCAATCATTCCTTTTGGCGCTGGCATAATTCAATATTGACCCCCTTTGGATCATCTTCATTTGTTGTACTAGCCATCATTGTTTGTTTGTTAGTCATCATTTTGCTGTAGATTTTAACAAAAGGGGTGTAACTTTGCCAATATTAAAGGTACGAAGAATACATCAAAAAATCTTAAAGATCTCATTGCATTCTCCCATCGCTACAAGTATCAGTATTAACAGCAAATAAAAAATCGTCGAAAAAAACAAAACTTTGGAAGAAGTACATAAATTTAGTTTGGTTTGTTGTGTTTTTTAATAACAATCGAACATTGAAACAAGTTCGATCAAAAACAACGCCCTAAGGTTAGTTTCTTTTTCTCATCTCTAAGAAGATGAAGAAAAACAAAATCGAAACTCCAAAAGCCAGTTGAAAGATTTAATGCAGTTGGTGGAAAATGTGGTTGGTCAAAAGGGAAGGAATTCCAATGGGAATGACTTTTTGTTCTTTTCAAAAGTATGATGAGGTATAATTTTGTCGGAATATCACAAAAGATTAAAAATATCTTATAGTCCTAGCATTCCATTCAAAAGAAACAACCCTACGGAAAGTTTTGTGTAGTTACCACAGACGGACCTATCCCGGGATTTGTACCAATTTAATTTAATGAAATATAATTCCAAAAGTTGTCCTTTCTGGTGCAATCGAAAGCTAAATTGTCCCAGATTTGTCCATGAGGATTTGTCTATGGGGTGACCGTACTAAACTGTCCCAAGCACGATTGCCACGCGAACCAAAAATAATCTATCAGAATTTGAGAAAATTTAACCGAAATAAAAATAAATTCGAAATAGAAAATATTATTTTGCAGTGTTTGATCAAATTTTTGTGATTGACAAACAAGTTTCTTCAAACGAAATGTTTTATATTTTATTTAAGAAGTTTATTTATTAGTTTTTGAATTGTAAATGTTTCGAAGAGAAAGTTACTACCACACAAAAGGCAGAAAAAGGGAGACTTTCAATAGATAATTTTGTCAAAATTTTATTTCTATAGAAAATGTTGTCCAAATTTTATTTCTATAGAAAATTTTGTCAAAATTTTTTTCTATAGAAAATTTTGTTAAAATTTTATTTATATAGAAAATTTTATCAAAATTTTATTTCTATGGGAAATTTTGTCAAAATTTTATTTCTACGGAAAATTTTGTCAAAATTTTATTTCTATAGAAAATTTTGTCAAAATTTTATTTCTGCAGAAAATTTTATCAAAATTTTATTTCCCAAAAAAAGTTGCCAACATTTCATTTCTATAGAAAATTTTGACAAAATTTTATTTCTATGGAAAATTATGTCAATATTTTATTTCTATAGAAATTTTGTCAAAATTTTATTTCTAAAGAAAATTTTGTCAAAATATTATTTCTATGGAAAATTTTGTAAAAATTTTATTTCTATAGAAAATTTTGTCAACATTTTATTTATATAGAAAATTTTATCAAAATTTTATTTCAATGGAAATTTTGTCAAAATTGTATTTCTATTTAAAATTTTGTCAAAATTTATTTCTATTTAAAATTTTGTCAAAATTTTATTTCTATAGAAAATTTTGCCAACATTTCATTTCTATAGAAAATTTTATTTCTATAGAGAATTATGTCAAAATTTTATTTCTATAGAAATTTTGTCACAATTTTATTTCTAAAGAAAATTTTGTCAAAATTTTATTTCAATAGAAATTTTGTCAAAATTTTATTTTTATGGAAAACTTTTGTAAAAATTTTATTTCTATGGAAAATTTTTCAAAATTTTATTTCTATAGAAAAAAAGTTTGTCAAAATTTTACTTCTATAGAAAATTTTGTCAAAATTTCTATTTCTATAGATTATTTTGTCAAAATTTTATTTCCATAGAAAAATTTTCAACATTTTATTTATATTGAAAACTAAAATGTTTATTTCTATAGAAAATTTTGTCAAAATTTTATTTATATAGAAAATTTTGTCAAAATTTTATTTCTATAGAAAATTTTGTCAAAATTTTATTTCTATAGAAAATTTTGGCAAAAATTTATTTCTATAGAAATTTTGTCAAAATTTTATTTCTACAGAAATTTTTATGGAAATTGTATGTCTATAGAAAATTTTGTCAAAATTTTATTTCTATAGAAAATTGTGTCAAAATTTTATAGAAAATTGTGTCAACATTTTATTTCTAGACACAATTTGTACTTCACAAATTGCCTCTTAGTTTGGAAGGAATATTCTGCAAAATTTACCAAAACATCAAGATTGCTACTAATCTCCAACAACATTAATAAATCTGGCCATTTTTGTTGAATTCTACAAACTATGCCAACTGTGATCCCAAGTCCACGTCGTATCCGAATATATAAATGGACCCTGTCAACGAAAAACCCATGATAAAGTGGTCACATCAATACGCTATGACTGGAACAAGTACTGCCCGTACACACCGTGGACTACTCCAGCATCCGTATTTTCTATAAAATTTCGATTTTAGTGATATTTGTTTGTATAGATGCCTTCCCTTCATCACCTAAGGCACTTGCTCCAAATGAGTGTGGGTGTTTTTTTGCTGATATTACGCTTCTCCTGCACCTATCTGACTTTGTGCTCTCTGCATTTTAACCAACGTCCAAATGAAACTGTATTGAATTCTTAACCAATTTCTGTTAATCTTCTAAGTCCTATTTCCAAAATTCCTCATATAAATTTGGCAGAATGTTAGAGTGGTGGTTGATACATTGGTGGCTGCCCTCCCAAAAACTGAACAATTGCATTCACCATATTAATGCAGATGCTGCAGTCATCGCCCCAGATGAGGATGATGATGATGAAGATTCACAGATAAATGTTGATCATGATCATTGGACTTTGTATATCGGGTGGGTGATAGGGTTTTTACACCCGAAAAAAAATACATTTTTGATTATTTTTATAATCAAAAGGACCTTTTTTTCTTTTCAGTGACAGCTATTTCATTTTGGGATTGAATTAAAAAAATCGGAGCATCTTGGAGGAACAAATTTCATCCGATCCCGTTTAAAGTTGGTTCATAATTGGTCGATATGGTTTCATAAATATATATACCGAAGCCTCTTGGAGTAAAAAATTTCCTCCGATCCAGGTGAAATTTAGTACGTGATCCCCTCACAATTAGGCAAAAATTGGTCCATATACAAGCAGAGAAGGAGAGATCAACCTCCGGCTTCCCATGATCATATGAATGTAAAATGGGCCTAGAATATATATGCGCGCTTTATAAAAATCTGAACTAATCTGAACTAATTTTAACTATATTTGACACACTTGACTATATCTTCAATTGTACTCTGGGCCAACTAAGAGTTAATCGGGTGAAAATTCTAAAAATAAGATTAAAATTGTGGCCACAAAAGTGTTTTAGGGCGGCACATTAGACAAGCCATATAAGCGCATATCGGGGGAAATGAGAGCTATATCTAGGTTAGGTTAGGTTAAAGTGGCAGCCCGATTAAGATTCAGGCTCACTTAGACTATTCAGTCCATTGTGATACCACATTAAGTAAAAGTACCTATTACATATGGGCACTTCTAGTTTTAACCGCTGAACCTTGTTGGGAGCTATATCTAAATACCAACCGATTTAGCAGTCATTTTGCAAGTTTTGCCAGACTCCAAAACATTCGGTTTTACAAAATTTTAAAAAGATCGCTTGATAAACACGTCCGTTGTGACCAGATCTTTGATGGATATATAGAGCAACTACATTTAAAATGAAACCGATTTTCTCCAAAATCAATAGCGCTTCTATTTGAGCCGAAGTGCGACCCTATGCTAAAATTGAGGGCGATTGGACTTACACTGCGGGATGTTCTTTACACACAAAAACACATGAACAGACAGACGGACATGGATAAATTAACTCAGAATTTATTTCTAAGATGATCGGTATTTTAAAAAATGGATCTAATACTAGCCTTTACACACAAAAGCGAACTCATTACATTCTGTACCCAAAGAAAATATAGAACTTTCCTCCGGAACAAAATTTTAGACAAACGACATTCCTCTTTTGTATAAAGTATTTTCATTTAGAACAAATTCATCTGAATTTTAGGTAAGCGGTGCCACGATTGTCTCTAACATTTTTAATTTACTTTGAAAGAAAAATTTTTAGTACCAAAAGAAAACTTTGATTGTCTAAAATATCGTTCCTTAGAGAAGAAAACTCTCTTTCAGTGTCTACAATAGTGGTGAAGGATATAAAATTATTAATTGATTTTTTTTCACCAAAATAACTATTATTTTTATACCTTCCACCATAGAATGGGGAGGTATATTAACTTTGTCATTCCGTTTGTAACACATCGAAATATTGCTCTAAGACCTCATAAGGTATATATATCCTTGGTCGTGGTGAAATTCTGAGTCGATCTAAGCATGTCCGTCCGTCTGTTGAAATCACGCTAACTTCCGAACGAAAGAAGCTATCGACTTCAAACTTGGCACAAGTAGTTGTTATTGATGTAGGTCGGATGGTATTGCAAATGAGCCATATCGGTCCACTTTTACGTATAGCCCTTATATAAATGGACCCCCAGATTTGGCTTGCGGAGCCTATAAGAGTAGCATATTTCATCCGATCTGGCTGAGATTTGGTACGTGGTGTTAGTATATGGTCTCTAACAACCATGCAAAAATTGGTCCATATCGGTCCATAACTATTAATAGCCCCCATATAAACCGATCCCCCGATTTGGCTTTCGGAGTCTCTAAGAGAAGCAAATTTCATCCGATCCGGCTGAAATTTGGTACGTGGTGTTTTTATATGGTCTCTCACAACCATGCCCAAATTGGTCCATATCGGTACATAATTATATATAGCCCCCATATAAACCGATCCCCATAATTGGTTTGCGGACCCTCTAAGAGAAGCAAATTTCATCCGATCCGGCTGAAATTTGGTACATGGTATAAGTATATGGTCTCTAACAACCATTCCAAAATTGGTCCATATCGGTCCATAAATATATATAGCCCCCATATAAACCGATCCCCAGATTTGACCTCCGGAGCCTCTTAGAGGAGCAAAATTCATCCGATCCGGTTGAAATTTGTTACGTGGTGTTAGTATATGGTCTCTAACAACCATACAAAAATTGGTCTATATCGGTCCATAATTTATATAGCCCCCATATAAGCCGATCCCCAGATTTGACCTCCCGAGCCTCTTGCAGGAGCAAAATTTATCCGATCCGGTTGAAATTTGGTACGTGGTGTTAGTATATGGTCTCTAACAACCATGCAAGAATTGGTCCATATCGGTCCATAATTATATATAGCCCCCATATTAACCGATCCCCAGATTTGTCCTCCGGAGTCTCTCGGAGGAGAAAAATTCATCCGATCCGGTTGAAATTTGGAACGTGGTGTTAGTGTGTGGTGTCTAACAAACACGATATGGACACGAATTGGTCAATATCTACGTACGTAATCGGTCTTTTTATACCCACCACCATAGGATGGGGGGTATATTAACTTTGTCATTCCGTTTGTAACACATCAAAATATTGCTCTAAGACCCCATAAAGTATATATATTCTGGGTTGTGGTGAAATTCTGAGTCGATCTGAGCATGTCCGTCCGTCCGTCCGTCTGTTGAAATCACGCTAACTTCCGAACGAAACAAGCTATCGACTTGAAACTTGGCACAAGTAGTTGTTATTGATGTAGGTCGGATGGTATTGCAAATGGGCCACATCGGTCCACTTTTACGTATAGCCCCCATATAAACGGACCCCAAAATTTGGCTTGCGAGGCATCTAAGAAAAGGAAATATCATCCGATCCGGCTGAAATTTGGTACATGGTGTTAGTATATGGTCTCTAACAACCATGCAAAAATTGGTCCACATCGGTCCATAATTATATATAGCCCCCATATAAACCGATCCCCCGATTTGGCTTGCGAGGCCCCTAAGAAATCCAAATTTCATCCGATCCGGCTGAAATTTGGTGCATGGTGGCAGTATATGGTCTCTTACAACCATGCAAAAATTGGTCCACATCGGTCCATAATTATATATAGCCCCCATATAAACCGATCCCCCGATTTGGCTTGCGAGGCCTCTAAGAGAAGCAAATTTCATCCGATCCGGCTGAAATTTGGCACATGGTGTTAGTATATGGTCTCTAACAATAATGCAAAAATTGGTCGACATCGGTCCATAATTATATATAGCCCCCATATAATCCGATCCCCCGATTTGGCTTGCGAGGCCTCTAAGAGAAGCAAATTTCATCCGATCCGGCTGAAATTTGGTACATGGTGTTAGTATATGGTCTCTAACAACCATGCAAAAATTGGTGCACATCGGTCCATAATTATATATAGCCCCCATATAAACCGATCCCCCGATTTGGCTTGCGAGGCCTCTAAGAGAAGCAAATTTCATCCGATCCGGCTGAAATTTGGTACGTGATGTTAGTATATGGTCTCTAACAACCATGCAAAAATTGGTCCACATCGACATATGAACCGATCACCACATTTGGCCTCCGGAACCTCTTGGAAGACCAAAATTCATCTGATTCAGTTGGAATTTGGTACGTGGTGTTAATATATGGCCTCAAACTCCTATGCAAAAATTGGTCGATATCGGTCCATAATTATATATAGGCCCCATATAAACCGATCCCCAGATTTGACCTCCAGAGCCCCTTGGAAGAGAAAAATTCTTCCCATTCGGTTGGAATTTGGTACGTGATGTTAATATATGGTATCCAACAACCATGTAGGAATTGGTTCCTATCAGTCCATAATTATATATAGCTCCCATAAAAACCGATCACCACATTTGACCTCCGGTGCCTTTTGGAGAAGCAAAATTCATCCGATCTGCTTGAAATTTGGTACATTGTGCTAGTATATGGTCGTTAACAACCATGCCTAACTAGGTCCATATCGGTCTATAGTTATATATGGCCCTCAGATAAATCGATCCCCAATCACACAAAAATTGGTCCATATCAAGTTCATAATTGTATATATTTAGCCCACATATAAGCGACCCCCATATTAAAATTCTAGCTCTCTACGTACCGTGCAAAAGTCCATATCAATTCGAAATGATTTGTAGACTTATCTATACATACCTTTTTGTCTAATATATACCACGTATGGACTAACTCAAAATTTAGAAAACGATGTTAAGAAGTTTTAAGATACCACAACCCAAGTAATTCGATTGTGGACGACAGTCTTTCGTAGAAGTTTCTACGCAATCCATGGTGGTGGGTACATAAGATTCGGCCTGGCCGAACTTGCGGCCGTATATACTTGTTTAGTTTAATATATACTACGCATGGACTACCTTGCAATTTAGAAGACGATGTTAGGAAGATAGCTTGCCATCGGCAAGTGTTACCGCAACCCAAGTAATTCGATTGTGGATGACAGTCTTCAATAGAAGTTTTTATGCAATCCATGGTGGAGGGTACATAAGCTTCGGCCTGGCCGAACTTACGGACGTATATACTTGTTTTTATGTAAGGTATTAATATTTCCGTGATTGAGGCTTATTCAACATAAATTTAATTGGGCCAGATAATTTCCATCAAATTCAATCCAAAACATATTTTTTTCTGTGTACTCTATTGTGAGTCTGTCTTTCTAAACTTGGATCTTGTTTGAACTTATTTCGTTGCTGTTGATTTCATGATCATGAACAACATGGCAGCTTCATCAGTGAAGCATTGTTGTTCGTTAGTATTTTATGTTATTGGGTGTTGCATTTGGCCTAGTGGAGGAAGTATTGGTGGTAGTGATGACTCCAATTCCTTCTTTTGTATTTAGTTTTTTTTTTTTTTTTTTTTTTTTTTTGTATGGATTTTGAATTTCTTGCAATGACCTTTAACTGTTATAAGTACGGCACGATCATCTGTGATACTGAATTAAACATTCCGTTTTACCTCATCTTCATTGTGGGGATTTTTTGAATGTTTTTTGCCATTGCTTTTGAGATTTGTCCATGGGAATTGGTGTAGTTTTTTTTGGTTTGTCCTCTATACAGTTGTATTTATATAGATTTTAGTTTATCGCTGTTAACACCTGAAAATGGGTTTATGGATTTTTGTGAAGGATATTTGTTTGACTTGTGTTACAAAAAGCATTTCATTCAATATTACGAATACATAGACGAGTTTTTATTTTGTGTCCTTAATCACACTAAGTTTGTCATTTTATTTTAGAAATAAATGTGATATCTTACTCTGTCAACATACCTCAAACTTATTGTTGACTCGACGGGAAACCATTACCAGATACTATTTCTTCAACTAATTTTTAGTTGAATCTTGAGGAGCTCAAGCGTTTACCAACTAAGACGATATAAATTTGCTTGTCGTGGACATTACCAGTTGGAAATTTTCAGAACAATCCTTGAAAGATTCATGTTCGTTCTATAGCTAACCCAATATTTAAGATCTTTATTAATCACATTATAGTGATAAAGTGACATTAATATCTCTTAGTTGAGGAATTTTGAGTTTTATACTGATAACATCACACACGAAAAAACACTTGGCCGGTTCCAAAGATTTTGGTTTTACACAAATAATTTTGGAATTGTTTCTGAGCCAACATTGAAGATACAATTCTCTATTAAATTTGAATTTTGCGTACTCGATAATCGAAAACAAATTTGAATTTATTCTTTTTTCTGGTTTGTTTGTTTTTCCTCATGTGCTATCAAAGTCATTTAACAAGTATATACGGCCGTAATTTCGGCCAGGCCGAAGCTTATGTACCCTCCATCATGGATTGCGTAGAAACTTCATCTAAACACTGCCATCCACAATCGAATTACTTAAGTTGCGGTAACGCTTGCCGATGGCATGGTATCTTAAAACCTCCTAACACCATCTTCTAAATTGTATGTAAGTCCGTACGTGGTATACATTAAATCAAAAAAAAATCGATCCAATACGTATATAATTCAGTTTGACAAAAAAAATTTTAACAAAATTTTCTACTGAAATAAAATTTTGACAAAAATTTCTAGAGAAATAAAATTTTCACAAAATTTTCTATAGAAATAAAAATTTTGACAAAATTTTCTATAGAAATAAAATCTTGGTAGATGATTTTTGGTTCGAGTGGCAACCATGATTATGAACCGAATAAAATTTGAACAAAATTTTCTATAGAAATAAAATTTTGACAAAATTTTCTATAGAAATAAAATTTTGACAATGATTAAAATTTTAGTATGAACCGAATAAAATTTTAACAAAATTTTCTCTATAAATAAAATTTTGACAAAATTTTCTATAGAAATAAAATTTTGGTAGATTATTTTTGGCTCTAGTGGCAACCATGATTATGAACCGATATGGGCCAATTTTTGTGTGATTGGACCAATTTTGGTATGGTTGTTAGCGACCAATACTAACACCACGTGCCTAATTTGAACCGGATCGGATGAATTTTGCTCCTCCAAGAGGCTCCGGAGGTCAAATCTGGAGATTGTTTTATATGGGGGCTATATATAATTATGGACCGGTATGGACCAATTCTGCCACGGTTGTTAATGATCATATACTAACACCATGTTCCAAATTACAACCGGATTGGATGAAATTTGCTTCTCTTGGAGACTTCGCAAGCCAAATCTGGGGATCGGTTTATATGGGGGCTATATACAATTATGAACCGATGTGGACCAATTTTTGCATGGTTGCTAGAAACCATATACCAATATCATGTACCAAATTTCAGACGGATCGGATGAAATTTGCTTCTCTTTGAGGCTCCGCAAGCCAAATCTGGGGATCGATTTATATGGGCGCCATATATAATTATGGACCGATGTGGACCAATTTTTGCATAGTTGGTAGAGACCATATACCTCTTTGAGGCTTCGCAAGACAAATCTGGAGATCGGTTTATATGGGGTCTATATATAATTATGGACCGATGTGGACCAATTTTTGCATGGTTGTTAGAGACCATATACCAACACCATGTACCAAATTTCAGACGGATCGGATGAAATTTGCTTCTCTTTGAGGCCCCGCAACCCAAATCTGGGGATCGGTTTATATGGGCGCCATATACAATTATGGACCGATGTGGACCAATTTTTGCATAGTTGTTAGAGACCATATACCTCTTTGAGGCTTCGCAAGACAAATCTGGAGATCGGTTTATATGGGGTCTATATATAATTATGGACCGATGTGGACCAATTTTTGCATGGTTGTTAGAGACCATATACCAACATCATGTACCACATTTCAGCTGGATCGGCTGCAATTTGCTTCTCTTTGAGGCTCCGCAAGCCAAATCAGGGGATCGGTTTATATGGGGGCTATATATAATTATGGACCGATGTGGACCAATTTTTGCATGATTGTTACAGACTATATACCAACACCATGTACCAAATTTCAGCCGTATCGGATGAAATATGCTTCTCTTAGAGGCTCCGAAAGCCAAATCTGGAGATCGGTTTACATGGGGCTATATATAATTAAGGACCGATATGGACCAATTTTTGCATGGTTGTTAGAGACCATATACCAACATCATGTACCAAATTTCAGCTGGATCGGATGAAATTTTCTTCTCTTTGAGGCTCCGAAAGCCAAATCTGGGGATCGGTTTATATGGGAGCTATATATAATTATGGACCGATGTGAACCAATTTTTGCATGGTTGTTAGAGACGATATATTAACACCACGTATCAAATTTCAGCCGGATCGGATAAAATTTGCTTCTCTTAGAGGCTCTGCAAGCCAAATCGGGGGATCGGTTTATATATACTTTATGGGGTCTTAGAGCAATATTTCGATGTGTTACAAACGGCATGACAAAGTTAATATACTCCCATCCTATGATGGAGGGTATAAAAACAAAAGTTGGTAAAAGACTTTTCCAAATTCTTAAAAAAATTATAAACTGTTTTTTTTTTCATAATTCGGCATCTAGCGTTGAGACTAAATTACTATTTTACCAACCTCGAATATGTGCATATTTATCTCTTAGTAGATCTTATAATGGAACATACAATTCTATTTTGTCTATATTTCTATGCTCATAATGACAATAACTCTTAATTTTGTTGGATAGTGTTAGTGACCCGTGTCCGTAATAAAGGGCAAATTTAATTCAGTTCTCCTCATTGATACATGCATCGTACATAGTCCTTTTATGAGTTATGATTTAGAGATGCTGTCTATAGATGAATTGGAAAGGTCATATGGTATCTCAAGCAATTCTTATTCTACTATTTTCTATAGGGTCTTGTAGAAAGCTTTATTTTCTAAAGTGAAAAAACTCTACACACATTTAATGGAATTTTCTTAGACTTCACCTATATAGAAATCATATTATATTTCTCTTTTTGTAGGTTACACCTATTTTCTAGTCGTTCTAATATACCTTCAAAAATGTGTTTTTCCATTACATTACAACAAAAAAAAATCGTATTAACTAATCAACAGCAACACCACCACCAGCCATTCACATGTGGAAACAAGGTAACATCCAAAGAAAATCATCTTTCGGTCTATTGTACTCATGTGGGTGTATCTGAATCGTGGGAAATATCATCTAAAAAATGACCACATGGTCTTTCTTTCCACGCACAGACACAATTACACTTTCATAGACTTTTGAGGTTTTTCTTTTTGATTCGTATTAATGAAACACCAAACCAACAGTGGGCAAAGGAATATACATCTACGAGGTATATTTTAAAAATTTGGTAGGAATGATAAACGAACTTTGATCGGCGCTACAGCTACGACATCCACCTGAATCATAGTCTGATAGGTCCGTGCGGACACGTCATTTACTTCTCTTTGAAGTTAGGTATGTGAAGATCTTTCGAGCGACATCAATTCCAGAGTGAGGTGTTTGTCCTTAGCAAGTTTAGGTTATAATATTCCACAGACTATATATCTTTTGCTGTATCAGAGCTATATTCCTATACTAAAAGAAAAATGGTCGTAACATTAACGAAATTTGTTATTAAAATTGCAAAATACAACAAAAAAAATCAAACATCTCATCAATTTTAGTTTTAGACATACTTGTACACCAATTGTGTAAAATATCAGCACACTGCAAAAACTATATGCCAATGAGTGCAAAGATTTATTGCCCTAAAAATACGAATTCAAGTTTTGCTTAACATTTCTCAAATAAAAAATATTTTTCCTTGACCAAAAAGTCGATAAATATTCAATTAAAAGCTTAGAGTTAGAAGACTTCAAATGGTTATCTTTACATTAAAGAGAATCCTATAGAACAGATGTTATGTTATCCTTCACCAAAAAAAAAAAAAGATTCCGTAGTTAAACTAACACTAATTTTAACTTATTTTTATTGGAAAAAATTATTTATTGATAGTTAAATTTTATTATTTCTTGTTAAATTTTCCACAACCCAAAGATATTTCCTTTTTTATGTATGTCTCAAAGATTTTATGAACTAAACGTAGGTATAAAGTTCAATGTGAACTAACGTAAATGAAATTTTTCGTACGATTTTCAAAAATAGTAAGAAATAAGTAAGTGACCATGATTTTGCGCCAATGATTTTCTTCTTTATTTTTAATTAATTGTTTCTTCTATGAGAGGGTGTAATTTCATGAATTGCAGTTAAAAAATACAACAGGGCACACAGTTTTCTACAGAAATAAAAAAATCTATAGAAATAAATTCTACACGCAAAAAAATAATTCTTTCCTCCCAAACGAAATTTTAGACAAACAAAGTTCGTTTCTCATTTGCTTTTCGCTGTAAGGAAGTGTATTTCGAAGAAAAGTATATACTTTTTGTGATAAACGTTTATTCTTTTCCAGGATGTAAAAACAATTTCATAAAGACTAGCTAAAAAAAAACATTATTTTCTTGCTAATTGCATTGTCCCTCACATCTTTCTCACATCCACGAGGATTTTTAGTTCTTAACACCTTTTCCTGTAATACCAACAATGTAGAAGAAATTATACGATTTTATAAATGTTTAAAATTTTTTTTACCTTTCGCCTGGACGGAGAATCGAACCGCGGACCATGCACATTGTAAGCCAACACACTAACCACTGAGCTATGTAACAAACGAATTTTTTTGGTGATAAAAGTTTAAAATTTTCGAAGCAATTCAAAAAACTCTAACAAAAGAAAAACGTTTTCGGTACACGTTTTCCAAACGTTTTTTTTCTTTGCGTGTAGGCAAAATTTTCTAAAGAAATAAAATTTTGACAAAATTTTCTATGGAAATAAAATTTTGATAAAATTTTCTATACAAATAAAATTTTGATACAATTTTCTATAGAAATAAATGTTTGACAAAATTGTCTAAAGAAATAAAACTTTGATACAATTTTCTATAGAAATGACATTTTTACAAAATATTCTGTACAAATAAAGTTTTGACAAAACTTTCTATACAAATAAAATTTTGACAAAATTTTCTATACAAATAAAATTTTGAAAAATGTTGGCAAAATTTTCGATAGAAATTAAATTTTTACAAAATTTTCTATAGAAATAAATTTATGACAAAATTGTCTTAAGAGAAAACATTTTGACAAAATGTTCTATAAAAATAAAATTTTGACAAAATTTTCTTTAGAACTAAAATTTTGACAAAATTTTCTATAGAAATATAATGTTGACAAAGTTTCCTAGAGAAATGAAATGTTCACAAATTTTTCTCAAGAAATAAAATTTTGACAAAATTTAAATTTATTACTAAAGAAAATGTTGACAAAATTTTGACACTCAAACAAGGGGTCACGTAAGCCAATTTAATCAAATATTAATAATGGAAATATTAAAAATGGAAATATATAAAAATGGAAATATAAATATAAAATGTAAGAAGTATATACGAAAATAAGTTCGGCCAGGCCGAAGCTTATGAACCCTCCACCATGGATTGCGTAGAAACTTCTTCTAAACACTGCCATCCACAATCGAATTACTTAAGTTGCGGTAACGCTTGCCGATGGCAAGGTATCTTAAAACTTCCTAACACCATCTTCTATTATGTAAGTCCATACGTGTATATATTAAATCAAAAAAGATCGATCAAATACGTATGTAATTCAGTTTGACAAAATAGACTTAAAATTTTGACAAAATTTTCTACAGAAATAAAATTTTAACAAATTTTATAAATAAAAATTTTGACAAAATTTTCTATAGAAAGAAAATTTTGACAAAAATTTCTACAGAAATAAAATTTTAACAAAAATTTCTATAGAAATAAAATTTTGACAAAATTTTCTATAGAAATAAAATCTTGGGAGATTATTGGCTCGAGTGGCAACCATGATTATGAACCGAATAAAATTTGAACAAAATTTTCTATAGAAATAAAGTTTTGACAAAATTTTCCATAGAAATAAAATTTTGACAATGATGAAAATTTGATTATGAACCGAATAAAATGTTAACAAAATTTTCTAAAGAAATAAAATTTTGACAAAATTTTCTATAGAAATAAAATTTTGACAAAATTTTCTATAGACATAAAATTGATTGACATGATTATGACCCGATATGGACCAATTATTGTGTGATTGGAGATCGGCTATATATAACTATAGACCGATATGGACAAATTTTGGTATGGTTGTTAGCGGCTATATACTAGGTTAGGTTAGGTTAGGTGGGAGCCCGATGTATCAGGCTCACTTAGACTATTCAGTCCATTTTGATACCACATTGGTGAACTTCTCTCTTATCACTGAGTGCTGTCCGATTCCATGTTAAGCTCAATGACAAGGGACCTCCTTTTTATAGCCGAGTCCGAACGGCGTTCCACAGTGAAACCACTTAGAGAAGCTTTGAAACCCTCAGAAATGTCACCAGCATTACTGAGGTGGGATAATCCACCGCTGAAAACCTTTTTGGTGTTGGGTCGAAGCAGGAATCGAACCCACGACCTTGTATATGCAAGGCGGGCATGCGAACCATTGCACCACGGTGGCTCCCATATACTAACACCACGTTCAAAATTTGAACCGGATCGGATGAATTTTGCTCCTCCAAGAGGCTCCGGAGGTCAAATCTGGATATGGACCAGTTCTGGCACGGTTGTTAAAGATCATATACTACCAACATATTCCAAATTACAACCGGATTGGATGAAATTTGCTTCTCTTGGAGACTTCGCAAGCCAAATCTGGGGATCGGGTTATATGGGGGCTATATATAATTATGAACCGATGTGGACCAATTTTTGCATGATTGTTAGAGACCATATACCAACATCATGTACCAAATTTCAGACGGATCGGAGGAAATGTTCTTCTCTTTCAGGCTCCGCAAGCCAAATCTGGGGATCGGTTTATATGGGGGCTATATATAATTATTGACCGATGTGGACCAATTTTTTTATGGTTATTAGAGACCATATACCAACATCATGTACAAAATCTCAGCCAGATGGGATGAAATATGCTTCCGTTAGAGGCTCTACAAGCCAAATCTGGGGATCGGTTTATATGGGGGCTATATATAATTATGAACCGATGTGGACCAATTTTTGCATGATTGTTAGAGACCATATACCAACATCATGTACCAAATTTCAGCCGGATCGGAGGAAATTTGCTTCTCTTTCTGGCTCCGCAAGCCAAATCTGGGGATCGGTTTATATGGGGGCTATATATAATTATTGACCGATGTGGACCAATTTTTGCATGGTAGTTGGAGACCATATACCAACACCATGTACAAAATTTCAGCCGGATCGGATGAAATATGCAAGCCAAATCTGAGGGTCCCTTTATATGGGGGCTATACGTAAAAGTGGACCGATATGGTCCATTTTCAATACCGACCTACATCAATAACAACTACTTGTGCCAAGTTTCAAGTCGATAGCTTGTTTCGTTCGGAAGTTAGCGTGATTTCAAAAGACGGACGGACATGCTTAGATCGACTCAGAATTTCTCCACGACCCAGAATATATATGCTTTATGGGGTCTTAGAGCAATATTTCGATGTGCTACAAACGGAATGACAAAGTTAATATACCCCCATCCTATGGTGGAGGGTATAAAAATTATAAAATTCTACAAAATTCTAATTTCTCACAAAAAATTTCAGAATTTCGTAAAATTAAAAAAAAAAAAAAAACAAGTATATAAAGCACTAAGTTCGGCCGGGCCGAATCTTAAATACCCACCACCATGAACCAAATATTAGGGTTTCCTTTGAAATTTCAAGAGGGCTTGAGGACTTGAGGACACTTCCCGAAGATAAATTTAAAGATTTCACCTATGAGGACTATATTAGATTCTAGATTTATAAGAACCATTTTTGTTTGAGTTTTAGAGGAATCATTAACATCTCTTGTAAGTGTGTAAGAAAATTATAAAATAACGTCTTGATTTGAAATCTTAAATCTGTAGATTTTCACACGAGAAATAAAATCTGGAAGTTTTTTTTTTGAGTTTCAATCAAGTTTCATGATCAGTGCGCCTTCTACACCCTCAAGAAGTGAAGTCGGTCTATATGGAGGCATTACCAAATGGACCGATAAAAACTTAATCCGATACACGTGTTTCTGAGCCTAAAATACCAGAATATTTAAAATTTCAGGCAAATCAGATAAAAACTACGGTTTCTAGAAACCCAAGGAGTTAAAGCGGGAGATCGTTCTTATGGGGGCTATACTAAAATATGGGGGCTATAAATACTCTACTAAAATACTCACCGTTTTGGGCACACCTCTTTATGACCCGAAAATACCTCTAGATTTCCATTATATATATAGGATAAAAACTTCGGATTCTAGTAGCCCAAGAAGTAAAATCGGGAAATAGGTCTTTATGGGGGCTATACCAAAATATGGACCGATACTCACCATTTTCGGCACACCTCTTTATGTTCCTAAAATACCTCTAGATTTCCAATTTCAGACAAATTTGATAAAAACTACGGTTTCTATAAGCCCAAGACCCCAAATCGGGAGGTAGTTTTATATGGTCACCATACCAAAACATGGACCGATACTCACAATTTTTGGCACACTTATTTGTGGTCCAACACTACCTCTAGATTTCCAATTTCATTTAAATTGAATAAAAACTGCGGTTTCTATAAGCCCAAGAAGTAAAATCGGGAGATCGGTCTATATGGGAGCTATACCAAAATATGGACCGATACTCACAATTTTCGGCACACGTATTTGTGGTCCTACAATACCTCTATAAATTTCCAATTTCAGGTAAATTGAATAAAAACTGCGGTTTCTATAAGCCCAAGAAGTAAAATTGGGGGATCGGTCTATATGGGGGCTATACCAAAACATTGACCGATACTCACCATTTTTGGCACACCTCTTTATGGTCATACAATACCTCTAGATTTCAAATTTCAGGCAAATTGGAAAAAACTACGATTTCTATAAAACCAAGACCCCAAATCGGGAGGTCGGTTTATATGGGGACTATATCGAAACCTGGACCGATATAGGCCATCTTCGAACTTGACCTGCCTGCAGACAAAAGACGAGTTTGTGCAAAATTTCAGCACGATTGCTTCATTATTGAAGACTGTAGCGTGATTACAACAGACAGACAGACGGACATCGCTATATCGTCTGAGAATTTCTCCCTGATCAACAATAGTCGGAAATCGATATTTCGATGTGTTACAAACGGAATGACAAACTTATTATACCCCCGTCAGCATTCTATGGTGGTGGGTATAAAAATGCAATTGTCGGGAGCTGCGTTCATCTTGACGTTGCGACATTCTACTTTTTCTTATGAGATATTAGCATAAAGAGGCTAGATCACATTCGAATATCACTCGAGATTGTGATTTATCGTTAAATTTCTACTTTGGTCATAATCAAAATTCGATTTTTGCAAAATTGCGCCTCGTAACTGCTACAATCATACTATTTGGTGTATGTATGCGCCTTATTGAAATCTCTATGAGCTGTAGAGTGGGATAGTTCCTAAGTTTCCTAGGTTACATTATTGCAAGGCTTTGGTTTTTCTGTTTTTTTTTTTGGTTTAGTTGTGCTCAGTTCAAACCGTAACGCAATTTATAAAACAAGATAAACGTACCAGCTAACAGACCACATAATCACACTAACTTATGAAGGAAACAAAAAATTGATCCACAGGAACTTGGGAAATCTGCACCACAAATGTAAGGAGGTATGGTCTTAAAGCCTTTATACGATGCACTCACACGCCCCCATCAGCGACCCGCTTTCATCTTATCTGGCAAAAGAAAATCGAGAGGAAGAATCGGTAATGTTGTGGCCAGTTTCTTGTGGTTACCTTACCATGGGGAGTAGGAGGCAGTGTTTGATGATGTTGATCGCCTCCATTATTGCTGCGGCACTGGTGGTTTACTTATATTCAATTTTTTACCTTGAGGCAATGTTTAGTATAAATTAAAAGCCACAACTTCCAATGAAATAGAGTAGGAGAGGAGTCACACAACTGTAACGTATCAAATTTTGATAATTTGATGACAATGACTATGGAATGCCCTTCGCAAAGGAAACTACATATGGCGCGTAGTTCGATGTATTTTGAAGATTTGTGATTAGTATTCAATCGCTGAATTTCGAGCCGAATACTCACGATTGCCAATATGAGAGGTACCTATGTTATGAATATCTGGTATAGTGGTGCATGTCATGTAAATTTTAGAAATTGTTGGACGGAATTGTAATGAATGGTGTAACAACACACAAATAATAATTTTAGATTTAATCACGAAATTAATTGATCCAATTAATTTTTAATTGAAATGTCTTCAATCGCAAAAACGACAGTATCAATCAACGAAGTCAATTAAAAATTCATTGATCCAATTAAAAAAATTAATTGATACTATTAATTTTTGTGATTGATTTTTGTTTTAATATAAAAATTTGTTGAACCAATCAATTTTTTAATGTAATATTTTTGAAAATTCAATTAAAATATTAATTGGAAATATTTTGGTAATTTTTTTTTTCCGTGAGCAGCCATTAATTCGTTGTCTTCCATAAGAGTCTACGTAAAGATGAAAATTGATGAATACAAGGGAGTAAATTAGAACTTCGGGTGGGGCCGACTGTATTATAACATAACCACCCCTACAGATTTAGAAAATCTTAGCAACATACTATCCCTCATTATTAAAATACATTTGGCATATAAAACAAAAATTTGAAAGTAGTAAGTTAAAATACCCTGCAAAAAAACATTGAATTTCTTCCTAACGCATAAATTTTAATGTACATCCAAAAATGCTTTTGTAGAGATCCTTTTTATCCTTTCACTTTATCCTTTATTTTTATCCTTTATTTTGCGTAGATTTCGCAATAAATTAAAATTTTTCTATAAAACACAGTAAGCATAAATAAAATAAGGGAAATGTTATTTCTAAAGAAAATTTTTAAAAAATTTTAATTCTAGAGACAATTTTTGCAAATTTTTATTTCTATATTATATTTTGTTATATCTATATTCTATACATTATACATTGAAAAATTTTAAATAGAGGCTTGTGTTGCAAACCTAACACCAAATTTATAATGCATTCCTATTCCATAGCTCAGATGAAAACAATGTGAAAAAATTTTGAAAACAGAGAATTACAGATTGTTTGACTATTGTGTCAGCTAGTTGGCCTTTTGGTCACCCTCATTTAATGCGCTCACCTACGTTATATTTTGCAGCGGGAACATCATGATTTCAGAGCAAAAATCTTTGCATTGACTCGTCCTCACCAAGCAATCCCAATGGAAGTTTTGTGAAATTAACATAACTGAAGTCATAAAACAAATAGGAGTTCAATTGCAGACAAAGGCAACCTGACCATTATGATTGACCTTTCGGAGATCTTGTTTTGTTGTCGTTTTAGTATGATGTGGCATTGTTTTGTTGTCGTTTGCCATGGATTTTATAGCCACCTTTTCGATACTGCCACCATATAAAACCAAAAGCAAACCAAAGATATTTCATCTCATCTCTCTCTCCCTATGGCCGAAAGCGAACCCCAAACCCAAAAATTTAAGGGTGAGGGGATATGGATACATAAATGCTTCATACAATATCTGTTAAAATAAAACCGCCCATCGCCGCTGAAGATGCTTATTGTTATTTGTAAAGTCAATGAAAGCATTCACCTTTTATCTGGTCATCCATCCAAACGTTGCCACCAAAAGCACCATTTACATTGCTTTTGGTTAATATTTCTCATTGCAGTAACCAACATGCTTCACAGGCTTAAGCCATACAGCACAACCGCAAATCTAACTGCTTGAATGTGGTCCAGTTAAAGCATAACGAAATGCTTATGCTTGTTTTGGGGTCATTTTTATACTCATTGTCGTATGGAGTTTTGAGGAGTTCATTACAAAAAAAAACATAGACATAGGGAATTTGAAAGGAGTAAGAAAAGTTGAGTAGGAAAAATAATCTTATAACCCATTCGATAAAAAAATTAATGCTGATTCTGACCGCCCACCCGCCGTCTATTCTCAGTTTTGTGTAAATTTTATTTCTATAGAAAATTTTGCCAATTTTTTGTCTGTAGAAACTTTTATCACCATTTTATTTCTGTAGAAAATTTTGTGAAATGTTATTTCTATAGTTAATTTTGTAAAATTTTATTTCTATTGAAAATGTTGTCAAAATTTTATTTCTATAGAAAATTTGCTCAAATTTTATTTCTATCAAAAATGTTGTCCAAATTTCATTTCTATAGCACATTTCATCAAAATTTTATTTCTATAGCAAATTTTGTCAAAATTATATTTCTAAAGCAAATTTTGTCAAAATTTTATCTTTATGATTGTTGTTGTTTTTGATTTCAGCTTAAAACCATGCATTGACTAAACTACAAGTGTAGCTTAACCAACAGAGGAAGAGAATGTTTGTCAATTTTTTTTGGGCAAAGCCCTATAGACTGCAAGACGGTTGGATGGACGCACGTTTCGGAATTACCACATTCCTCATCAGCATCCTCTACTTGCAGCAAATCTATTTTTTTATTTTTATTCAAAATTTTTTCAACATTTTATTTTTGTCAACTATTTTTTTTTATAAAAAATGTTTTCAAAATTTTATGTTTATAGAAAATTTTGTCAAAATTTTATTTCTATAGGAAATTTTGTCAAAATTTTATTTTTATAGAAAATTTTGTCAAAATTTTATTTCTATAAAAAATTTTGTCTAAATTGTATTTCTACACAAACTTTTGTCAAAATTTTGTTTCTAAAGAAAATTTTGTCAAAATTTTATTTCCATATAATATTTAGTCAAAATTTTATTTCTACACCCAGAAAAAGGGGGCTCCAATGCCAACTGGACTTTATTTTAGTTCATGAAGATTAGTTGATTTTAATATAGTTAAATTTTTCACAATATGAGTAAATGTTCCTTATTTGAAGATTTTTTTGCTAACTTTAATGACGTGAACTAAAAATAAGAAAAAAAGTTGTATACAAATATGTTATAGTGCACAATTTTACTAAAAAATAAAAAAGTTCATATTTTCCTAAAATGACAGAAGTTTGCTTAAATTGAGTTCATTAGTCTCTCAAATGAGTAAATTTTACTAAAATTGTACCTGTCTCGAACTTCGTACAGCGCTACGAAGTTCGAGATAGAAAAAATTAATAAACAGAAAAAAAATTAATTATTTTTAAAAAACTTTCTTTAATTTGACAAAAAATATTAACTTATTTGTAACATGTTGCAATTAGAAAACTATTTTAGTTAAAATTTTCTAAAATAAACCTACATTTTCTTCCACGGTGGGGTCACTTTTTTTTGTGTGTATAGAAAATCTTGTCAACATATTATTTCTATAGAACATTTTCTCAACATTTTATTTCTATAGAAAAGTTTGTCAAAATTTTATTACTATAGAAAATTTTGTCAAAGTTTTATTTCTATAGAAAATTTTGTCAAAATTTTATTTCCAAAGAAAATTTTGTCAAAATTTTATTTCTATAGAAAATTTTGTCAAAATTTTATTTCTATAGAAAATTTTGTCAAAATTTTATATTTATAGAAAATTTTGTCAAATTTTTTTTTCTATAGACAATTTTGTCAAAATTTTATTTCTATAGAATATTTTGTCAAAATTTTATTTCTATAGAAAATTTTGTAAAAATTTTAGTTCTATATAATATTTTGTCAAAATTTTATTTTTAAAGAAAATTTTGTCAAATTTTATTTCTATAGAAATTTGGTCAAAATTTTATTTCTGTAGGACATTTCATCAAAATTTTATTTCTATAACAAATGTTGTCAACATTTTATTTCTATAGAAAATTTTGTCAAACTATTATTTCTATAGAAAATTTTGTTAAACTATTATTTCTATAGAAAATTTTTCCAAAATAGATTGTGTTTCTATAGAAAGTTTTTTTCTATAGAAAAATTTGTTAAGATGTTATTTCTATTGGAAATTTTGTCAAAATTCTATTACTTAAGAAAATGTTGTCAAAATTTTACTTTTATCGAAAATTTTGCCAGCAATTTATTTCTATATAAATAGTTTGCAAAATCTAATAAATCAAGACCATGTAACATGTTTGTCACTAAAATATTATTTTCTCGTCAAATATAACCTGCTTGCCGCAATCAGATACATGATTTCCGAGAAAATAACAAGGTTGCGAAAACCATGTACCTGGTCACCACCCAAAAATAACATTTTGCTCTTAAAACATGTTTGAGGTGATCATATTCCTTCTCTGGGTGTATCAATCTACCAAACCGTAAAAACTTTCATTTTTGTGTGAGGTTTACCAACTGTGGCACCATGCTTGTGCATGGTTTCCGTTAGAGGAAAGATATTAAATTTAGCATTGATTGACAAAATATATCACCAATTTTGCTATAGTACTCATACGAATTTGAAAATTTCGATATTTGTCAACTTTTGAATGTGTTTCAATTAGTCATTGTACGAAATTCAATTCAAAAGCATTCAAAAGACTTTAGACACAAACTCAAAGAATCTTAACAACAGTTTAACATTGCCTCTCCATATCAATCCCTACTAATGATTTAATTGTTTAATTTAACTATCATAGATTTGTTTTGTAAGAAAAAAACTATAAAAGAAAAAACAATTTCATTGTAAATACTGTGATAATTACAACATTTAAACATTTACAAATTCGATTTTTATATTTGTTTATAATTAATTGCCCCGTAAACAATAGCATATATAATATTACTACATGCAAACTACAATCTAATACAAATGTCAATTAACCAAGCATGAGAACAACGTCCAAGAAGAATCATGACAGACCCTGCTATAGTTGTGGCAATCCATGGCCATGGTCATCAAAAGAATTAGTGATGCATAAAATGCCACGATTCAAATGGAAACCAAATCAGTTTTCAAATGCCACATTGATTGCCGTGTGTGATTATTATATTCTCCCCAATACAGATGATGATAGACGGACAATGTTATTCTATTTGAAACGCAATGGAAAAATTCTTGAAGATCCAATTATTTATGCAAAATTGACTTAAAAAAATTATTTAAAGGGCCAAGAACAAAATACTTCTTACAGACAGGATATTAAAATAAATTAAAAAAAAAAATCATTAATAATCCTTAAAAGAAGGATTTCAAATGTTATCTCATTTAACGATAAAATGACAACTTCTTCGTTTTAGCTTTTCCAGTAAGTTCTTTTGGGTAATTCTATATAAAATTGTTACACATTGGCCTTACAATAAGCACCATTTTGACAATGGATAATGAGTCAACTGCCCTTTTTTTTTGGTTGAGATCCACAAACCCAAAAGCAAAACTTGCGATTTCATATTGAAATTCTAGAAAAAACATCACAAAGACAGGAAAAGATGGTACACTACGTCTGGGTGATTCTTTTAACTTCTTCAATTTTTTCCTTTGCCATTTGGTTACTTTGGTGGCGGTCGCCTTAGATAGGGATCTTGAAAGACAGATAGCTACTAAAAAATGCTGTGGAAAGCAGTTTAGAATATGTTAAATGTTATGTTTGTTAATAAGGCATCATTAATTTTCTGAAATCTTATCTAGAAATGTTGTGAAATATGAACTAAACGATGTTGTTCATAATCCAGTAAATAACTAAGAAGGTTGCAAGAAAAAATTTAGTTTTTTTGTAATAACATGACCGTCTGGATGTTTGGCAAAATTTAGTCAATTTTTATTTTAGCAGTCTCCAAATCGAGTGCAAATAATGATCCATAAGGATCTACAGTGAAAACGAAAAAATAAAACCTAATATGAAATGTTACTTTATGTAACCTAAAGGTTGCTACACAATAATAGGGATGAATTTTTAGTTTCAGGTTGATTTGATGACAGATACTCTTCCAAGCAGATCGGTTCAACTATTATGCTTCCCTACCTTAAATTTCAAGTTTACACATATGGAGACTACACCAGAATTTGGGTTTAATAGAATAATTTTTCTTTGATTTTTTTTTCTAAGCGTATACGAAAATTCATTGAAATAACGTCTTTCATATGAATGAATTGAATGAACGCGAATGAGCACGAGAAGTAAAATCGGAAAATTTTACTTCCAGATTCATGCAATTTAGATGACCAGTGTACTCTCCAGGAATTAAATTGGGGGGCCGGCTTACGATTATTTTTATCACGTGAAAAAAAATCATGAGGCCAAAGATTGCATGTCCTTAAAATTCGAGTGTTAATTTTGCTTAGCCTAGAAGATGTATTTCGCTAATATACAGTTTTTTCCTTGTCCTTTTGGATACATTTTCCAATAAAGTTGTTATCCCCTTATAGTTAAATGATTCGGGTATTCTTACAGGAAAGAAACTTTTATTGGACTAAGTTCAACAATTCTGAAAAATTATTCAAAATTACTGAAATCTTCTTTAAATTTTTTTGAATTTTTGCTTATGCTTATGTACCCTCCACCATGGATTGCGTAGAAACTTCTTCTGAACACTGTCATCCACAATCGAATTACTTGAGTTGCGGTAACGCTTACCGATGGCAAGGTATCTATAACTTATAATGAAATCTTCTTTAATTTTTTTTTGAATTTTTGTACCTTGACTACTAAGCCAAAAAGCGTTTAAAAAAATAGGATATGGGATACTTTACTTTAAACTTTACTTAAACATGGCATAATTTCTAACTTAAGTCGAGTCTGAATTTAGAAGTTTAGATTGTCATTAACAACTTTTTAAATGACTTTGATAGCACATAAAGAAAAAAAAAGCTGACAAAACTATTAAATTAAAATTTGTTTCCTAGAAGAGAGTTCAGAGTTCACAAAACTCAAATCTAAAAGGGAATCGTTTCTTAAAGGGTGATACGGTCAAAATTTGGTCAATATAAACTTGACGTATTTCTTTCAATTTTGCATTTAAAAAACCTGAACACCCCTCATTTTGAAGGTGTGTGTGTGTGTAGAATGTTGCTCCTATTTTGATTTTGGAGTTCACTCTTCAGTTGTCAAAATGCCGTCCAAACAAGAAGAGCAGCGTATCAAAATTTTGCTCGCGCATCGCGAAAATCCGAGCTACTCGCACGCAAAGCTGGCAAAATCGCTAAAAGTTGCCAAATCAACCGTTACAAATGTAATTAAAGTGTTTGGGGAACGTTTGTCGATAGCCAGGAAGTCTGGATCGGGGGAAATCGAAAACCGGAAGCCGCTGAGACGACAAAGAGAGTTGCCGGTAGTTTCAAGCGAAACCCTAACCTCTCTCTCCGAGATGCCGCAAATAAGCTGGGTGTATCGTCTACAACCGTGCATCGAGCCAAAAAACGAGCCGGACTATCGACTTACAAGAAGGTAGTGACTCCAAATCGCGATGATAAACAAAATACGACGGCCAAAGCGCGATCCCGGAGGCTGTACACGACGATGCTGACGAAGTTTGACTGCGTGGTAATGGACGACGAAACCTACGTCAAAGCCGACTACAAGCAGCTTCCGGGACAGGAGTTTTATACGGCAAAAGGAAGGGGAAGGTAGCAGATATTTTCAAGCACATAAAACTGTCAAAGTTCGCAAAGAAATATCGGCAAGCCATCTGTACCTGTGGCTTGAAAAGCAGCATTTTCATAGCTTCCAGGATTGTCAACCAAGAAATTTACGTGAAAGAGTGTTTGAATAAACGTCTGCTGCCTTTCCTGAAGAAACACGGTTGTTCCGTACTGTTTTGGCCGGATTTGGCATCTTGCCATTACGATAAAAAGGCCATGGAGTGGTACGCCGCCAACAACGTGCAGGTGGTTCCCAAGGACAAGAACCCTCCCAACACCCTACAGCTCCGCCCAATTGAGAAATACTGGGCTATTGTCAAGCGGACCCTAAAGAAGACCAAAAAAACTGCTAAGGACGAGCAGCAGTTCAAGGCAAACTGGCTTTCTGCGGCAAAGAAGGTGGACAAGGTGGCTGTACAAAATCTGATGGCAGGTGTCAAGCGTGAGGCCCGGCAAATTGGGATTTGGAAAAGCGAAAGCCTTACTGAATATTTTTCCTGAATTTTATACTAATTGAACTTGAAAAAGAAATTTAATTTGATTTTTTAAATAAATGATTTCACCGATTTACACGCGTTTTTCCTTGACCAAATTTTGACCGTATCACCCTTTAAGTCCATACGTGGTATATATTACATCAAAAAACACCGATTAAATACGTGTATATTCAGTTTGACAAAATTTTCTATAGAAATAAAATTTTGACAAAATTTTCTATACAACTAAAATTTTAACAAAATTTTTATACAGCAATAAAATTTTGAAAAAATTTTCTATAGAAATAAAGTTTTGACAAAATTTTCTATAGAAATGAAATTTTAATAAAATTTTCTATAGAAATAAAATTTTAACAACATTTTCTATAGAAATAAACTTTTGACAACATTTTCTATAGAAATAAAATTTTGGTAGATTATTTTTGGCTCGATTGGCAACCATGATTATGAACCGATATGGACCAATTTTGGTATGGTTGTTAGCGGCCATATACTAACACCACGTTCCAAATTTGTACCGGATCGGGTGAATTTTGCTCCCCCTAGAGGCTCCGGAGGTCAAATCTCGACCGATATGGACCAATTCTGGCACGATTGTTAGAGATCATATACTAACACCATGTTCCACATTTCAACCGGATCGGATGAAATTTGCTTCTCTTTTAGGCTCCGCAAGCCAAATCTGGGGATCGGTTTATACGGGGGCTATATAAAGGGTGGTTAAAATTTCAAGGGCCGATGTTGATTTTGAATAAAACACAAACTATTTAGGAAATTATTGTGATTTTATTTTATTATGATATATTGGTATTACTCAATTATGTATGGAACAAAATATCGGCCAAATGGGCGCCGCGACCTCGGTGGCACACCTCCATCCGATGGTCCAAATTTTCGATGACGCTGAGGCACAATGGAGGTTCTATGCCGTTAATGTGCCGAATTATCTCATTCTTTAGCTCTTGAATTGTTGCTGGCTTATCGACGTACACCTTTTCTTTCAAATAACCCCAAAGAAAAAAGTCCAACGGTGTCAAATTACATGATCTTGGCGGCCAATTGACATCGCCATTACGTGAGATAACACAACTATTAAATTTGTTGCGCAAAAGAGCCATTGTTTCGTTAGCTGTGTGGCAAGTGGCACCGTCCTACTGAAACCACATATCGTTCACATCCATATCTTCCATTCCATTCTCATTCGCCCAAATGTGGCAATTCTGTTTATTGACGAATCCACTGAGGTGAAAATGTGCCTCATCACTGAAGATGAGAGGTGCAATTGTTGGGTACACTACGAGTTAAGGTGGGCGGCTCTTCAGCCACACTATCGCGAACAGCAGCAATATTTTCTGCAGTACGAGCTGCACGAGCATGCACTGGTGTTCTCACATCTTCTACAGACCCGGTTTTCTCGAATTTTCCACGATTTTTGCTATTGTACGCACATTTGGACGATCAAATTTACCAAAAAAATCACGAAGTGCACGATATGCATTTTGATTTGAACGCCCATTTTCATAATAAGTCTGGATAACTTTAAAACATTGTTGGATTGTGTATCTCTCCATGGTTCAAATTGAGTAAGTCTGAAATAGAGAAATGTCAAATAACATTCGGCAAAAAACGTGGCGTTTAGGTGTGGTTTATATTCGACATTTATAATTTTATAATTGTGAACCGATGTGGACCATTTTTTGCATGGTTGTTAGAGACCATACACCAAAATCATGTACCAAATTTCAGCTGGATCGGATGAAATTTGCTTCTCTTTGAGACTCCGCAAGCCAAATCTGGGGATCGGTTTATATTATGGACCGATGTGGACCACTTTTTGCATGGTTGTTAGAGACCATATACTAACACCATGTACCAAATTTCAGCCGGATCGGATGAAATTTGGTTCTCTAAGAGGCTCCGGAATTGAAATCTGGGGATCGGTTTATATGGGGGCTATATATAATTATAGGCCGATGTGGACCAATTTTTGCCTGGTCATTAGAGAACATATACCAACACCATGTACCAAATTTCAGCCGGATCGGATGAAATATGCTTCTGTCAGAGTCTCCGCAAGCCAAATCTGGGGATCGGTTAAAAGGGGGCTATATATAATTATGGACCGATATGGACCAATTTTTGAATGTGAGGGTCCGTTTGTATGGGGGCTATACGTAAAAGTGGACCGATATGGCCCATTTTCAATACCGTCCGACCTACATCAATAATAACTACTTGTGCCAAGTTTCAAGTCGATAGCTTAATTCGTTCGGAAGTTAGTGTGATTTCAACAGACGGACGGACTGACATGCTTAGATCGACTCAGAATTTCACCACGACCCATAATATAAATACTTTATGGGGTATTAGAGCAATATTTCGATGTGTTACAAATGGAGTGACAAAGTTAATATACCCCCCATCCTATGGTGGAGGGTATAAAAAGGAATCGTTTCTTAAAGGTATCACTACTTCAATTCTCCGCTTCATTGTCTCGAAATCAATACCAAAATCATTAGTTTAAAGCCAAAATCTTCGGAATCGGACATTACTTTTTTTCGGTGTATAGAATCCTTACTGATATAAACGAAATTTTAAATAACTCTCTATGGTTATTATGTAACTCTAGAGTTACAATTTCAGAACGATCGGATAAAAATGGCTGTGTCTAGATGGCGAGGAATTAAAAACAGGAAATCGGGTGCCTTACCAAACCAGATATATTTTCGGTTCCAATTTTAAGCAAATCTCATACAAATTTTAGTGTCTAGAAGACCAAGAAATCAAATGGGGAGATCGGTCTTTATGGGGACCATGCCAAAACAGGGACCGATATACAATATATTCGACATACCTCTTTGTGGAGATTTCCAATTTCAAGCAAATTGAATGAAAAGACGTCCAAAAATCTAATCGGGAGATCGGTCCATATGGGGACTATGCCAAACTATGGACCGATTCACGCCATATTCGACACTCATCTGTGAGGACCTAAAGCACCTCCAGATTTACGTTTAAACAAATTAAAAAAGAGGCTATACCAAAACATGAACCCTATTGTTCACATCTATTTGTGGACCTAGAATACCGTTACGTTTTCAGACAAATTCTATAAAAAAAAATGGGCCCAAGAAGTCCAATTTTGAGATCGGTCTATATGGGGACTATACCAAAACACGTATCGATTTACACCCTATTCGCTTCATTTCTTTGTCGACCTAAGATAGCTCTTGTGGTCCTATAATACCTCTAGAATTTCAAGCAAATCGAAAATACCTTTTCTAGTAACCCAAGACCTCAAATCGGGGAATCGTTTAATATGGATCGATATAGCTCATCTTCGAACTTGGCCTGCGTGCAGATATAACACGAGTTTCTGCCAAAATTCAGGATGATAGCGCAACCATTGTAAACTACAGCGTGATTACAACAGACAGACAACGTTATATCGTGTTAGAATTTCTCCAAGACCAACCATATATACTTCATGTAGTCGGAAATCTATATATCGGTATGTTACTAGCGGAATGACAAAGTGATTATACCCCCATCACTATTCTATGGTGGTTGGTATACAAAAGGCTACATTTATGAAACGGAAACTCTTGGGTTTGGCACAACGATAATGCACCGTCGCATACCTCTTTGATTCGGAGCCACCGTGGTGCTAGCATGCCCGTCTTGCATACATAGGGTCCGCCAAACACCAAAAAAATTTCAGCGGTTTTCCCAGTTATGCTGGTGATATTTCAGAGTGTTTCAGAACTTCTCTAAGTGTTTTCACTGCAATGTGAAACAGAGTTCGGTCATTGAGATAAACATAGAATCGGGCATTACATGTGGCATTACAATGGACTTAATAGTATAAGTAACACACTAACACACCTCTTTAATTTATGGTGAGTTTTTGCAATTTTTGTAAAAATTGACGATTTTCATCCCAAAACAGTTGGCAGTACTGGTAGTATTTAGCATGGGTTATGTTAGATTATAATGACAGCCCCATAGACACACGCAAAAAAATAATTCTTTCCTCCCAAACGAAATTTTAGACAAACAAAGTTCGTTTCTCATTTTTTTTTTCGCTGTAAGGAAGTGTGTTTGGGAGAAAAGTATATACTTTTTGTGATAAATTTTTATTCTTTTCCAGGATGTAAAAACAATTTCATAAGGACAAACTCAAAAAAAAAAAAAAAAAAAAAAACATTGTTTTCTTGCTAATTGCATTTTCCCTCACATCTTTCTCACATCCACGATGTTTTTTTAGTTCTTAACACCTTTTCCTGTAATATCAACAATGTAGAAGAAATTATACGATTTTATAAATTTTTAAAATTTTTTTTTACCTTTCGCCTGGACGGAGAATCGAACCGCGGACCATGCACTTTGTAAGCCACCACACTAACCACTGAGCTATGTACCTGTTATGATCATCAATAGATAAATATCCATATAAGTTATATTTATATAGCTAGCTTGCGGCGCCCACGAACCGAATAAACAAAGTTTATTTAACAGAAACAAACATTTAGTTTGACACCGTGGTGCAGTGGTTGCTACGTCCGACTTGCATGCCAAGGGTCGTGGGTTCGATCCCTGCTTCGACCAAAGTTTTTTTGTTTTTTGTTTATATATATTCCAGATATATGTAAGATTCGGAAGATTCCGA
The DNA here is from genome assembly GCF_050003625.1 of Haematobia irritans. Lineage (NCBI taxonomy): Eukaryota > Metazoa > Arthropoda > Insecta > Diptera > Muscidae > Haematobia > Haematobia irritans. The sequence goes on along the minus strand of NC_134400.1, from coordinate 36,191,424 downwards.
AAAAATGTTCAACATTACATTGTAGTATATTAAATTTCGAACTGTAAAATGTGTCTTATTAAAGACCTAAAGTCAGAAAAGAACAGTGTTTGATATAAACGAAATGGACTGTGTTGTTGTTTCATAAATAACTTTTTTTATTGAAAAAATAAAAATTTTGTAACAAACGAATTTTTTTGGTGATAAAAGTTTAAAATTTTCGAAGCAATTCAAAAAACTCTAACAAAAGAAAAACGTTTTCGGTACACGCTTTCCAAACGTTTTTTTTTTCTTTGCGTGCATAAGAGTTCCGATAGCTCACAAACAAGTAAATTAAAGTTAGAGATGGACGGACAAACAGATGGACATTGTCCAGGGAATGAGCCTGATTAGTTTAGTATGCTACATATACAATAACTTGCCAATATAGGTACTAACTTATAATAGCCTTTTCCACAGTAGTGGCATAAAATACTGTAGTTCTCCATTTCCACTCAAAAAAACCTAGTAATTTGACTCACAAAACTGGCTTCAAAAATAAACCACTGCTAAAACATTTCTTTTCGGTCATAAAAAACAAAAACGAAAACTGCAAGCATCGTCTTAACTCGAACTCCCACTGTTTACGACAGTTCATCAAGAAAAATGGTACAAGACATCACTAAACACCACAAACAATATTATCATCGACATCAAACCTCAAACAACATGAACCTGTCGATCCTTTACTTGAATTTTCCTTTGCTACGTGGACAATTGGAAGAGATGTCGGCCATATGATCATGGGATCATACAGTTAAACAACAAATGGAATGACCTGTTCACTAGACATTGATGATAATGATGGCAACGCTTAACACAATGATGCGTTAAGCGTTGCCTTCGAAATGACAGACTTATTTTCAGTTATGCTGTTTTGGTCTCGTCTTTGGCTATTAGGCCCAGTTATCTTTACCATTTTGTACATGTTTGAGTTATCTGGCGAATGTATTTCGTTGGTTAAGCCCAGCTTCTCAGCTCAGTCTATGTTAAATTTGCGAGAGTCTATTTTATGTCAGCATAAAATTTACTAATTTACAACTATGCCAGAGTTATTGCTGTGCGACGTCAAAATGAAATTGTGGCCAATAGTTTGATATGTATTCTTGTGTGGATTCATTTCAGTTTTAGGTTTAATCGTTTTCTTTATACACATTTGAAGTTTTCGCTTTCACGAGTTTTCATATAATCAACTGGAATTTTCTTTTTGTTGTTTATTCGATCTACCATGGGTGGAGATATACTAATTTTGTTAGCTATCGGAATACTTTACAATTAATGCTATTTTATCTGTTCTTGCATTAATCATTGAGGCTTCGAAAAAAATCTGATAAAGGTTATCGACTAAAAATGCACTAAAAAATACTAAAAATAAAAGCTAACCTGGTTCCTTGGTATACAAATTTTTTCCTTGCTATAACAATTATGAAATATTTCAACTTCAAAAATGTCTTTAAAATAAAGCCTACAGGTATGATCTACATGTCAATACGTTTTAACTTTATAGTTACAAACAATTATCAAATTTCGACATCTTTAATAATATCTACATTTTATTTCCAATTTGTAAATACCGATTGACCTCAATTCTATAGAATATCCTTGTATGTGAGGATAGCCATTTTTGCAAAGTTTATCAACTTATGGCCAAGGGGAAATCTTTGATTTGTCACTATTTGCTCAAAATAGATCCCATTCAAATAGATCCTAAGATGATTTTTAAGAGTTTTTCGGAAATGGAATATACGTTATGGCTTCTACACCCTCAAGAATCCCCATTGAAAGATAGAGGTATACCTGCACTCAAAAAAAAGTTGACTTGGATCCAAAGATTTTGGCCTTCCCTTAAGGATTTTGGTATTGATTCCGAGCCGAAGTTGCGACTTAATTAAAATAAAGACATTTTTTAGCGAAATTTTTTTAAATTTAGGTTGCATAATTTTAAATATCACGTAAAATTAATTTTTCAGTGTGGGGCAATACCAGAATATGATCGCATATAGAATATTATTTCATAGACATCAAAGAAAGGTTTGCTCGATTCCAAAGGTTTTGTCTTTACTCTAATAATAATTTTGGCATTGGGTACGAGCCAAAGAAGCAGTGAATTGAAGTAAGGATATCCTTAAGATACATTTGCATGAAAACCCTTTTGGAGGAGCAAAATTCATCCGATCCGGTTGAAATTTGGAAAGTAGTTTTATTATATGGTCTCTAACAACCATGCAAAATTGGTCCATATCGGTCCATAATTATATATAGCCCCCATATAAACCATTCCAAAGATTTGATCTCCGGAGCCTCTTGGAGAAGCAAAATTCATCCGATCCGGTTGAAATTTGGAACGTGGTGTTAGTATATGGCCGCTAATAATCATGCCAAAATTGAAGGTATATAGTTATGTATAGCCGATCCCCAATCAAACAAAAATTGGTCCATATCGGTTCATAATCATGGTTGTCACTCGAGCCAAAAATAATCTACCAAAATGTTATTTCTATAGAAAATTTTGTCAAAATTTTATTTCTATAAAAAATTTTGTCGAAATGTTATTTCTATAGAAAATTTTGTCAAAATTTTATTTCTATGAAAAACTTTGTCAAGAATTTATTTCTATAGAAAATTTTGTCAAAATTTTATTTCTATAGAAAATTTTGTCCAACTTTTACTTCTATAGAAAATGTTGTCAAAATTTTGTATTGTCAAAATTTTATTTCTATAAAAAAATTTTGTTAAATTTAATTATATACGTATATAATCGACCTTTTTTAGTTTAATATATACCACGTATGGACTACATTGCAATTTAGAAGACGGTGTTAGGAAGTTTTAAGATACCTTGACATCGGCAAGTGTTACCGCAGCCCAAGTTATTCGATTATGGATGACAGTCTTCTGTAGAAGTTTCTACGCAATCCATGGTGGAGGGTACATACGCTTCGGCCTGGCTGAACTTACGGCCGTATATACTTGTTTTGTTTCTTTTTAAACCAAAAAGCATAACTATTTTAATTAAAAATATTTCCTAACTATTTATTAATGACATAATTACGATAGTATTTAAGTCTCATTAAAAATATCATTTACAATGATTTTATGTAGCAATTTATGATTGTCAATGATCGGGCAAAAATAAAACTTCAAAAAATTAACAATCATAAAGTACTGGAATGAAAAACAAACAAACAAACAAAAAATCAGATAATTTACAAAGGCTTTGTTAAAATATTTTTATAAAAATATCATAATTTCAAGAAAACAAAAACAAAGGCATTACTCAAAAACATGTCATCTTCTTATAAATGCATACTTTTTTCACATAAACTCTGGTCATTTCGCTGGTAGATGTTATTGTATTTCGTTCAATAAAAGTCCGTCCATTCTCAAGATTTTAGGTTTTATTTGTCCATCTATGTCTTGCGGTAATTATGGCCAATTTAAAAAGGGTTAATTAAACACACATATAAAGTCCAGGACTCTTAGACTTCGAATAAACAAAAAGAAGACAAAAAACAATGCAACAATCAAAGCCGCGCAATTTATGTCATAAATATATTAAAGCTTTATTACAAACGAAACAGTTTATAAAAAGACGCTGTTGGTAAAGGCTTTCATAAAATAATGGCTCAAGTCATTGATTTCCAAATGCAGGCAATCCCAAGGTAGAAAATTCCCCCTGCAAATGAAACTAAACATAATTGCCTTTGCCTTTATAAGTCATAATGCCACATATGGTCAATTGGAGTTGGAAGTCATAAAAACCAAATATTTCCACACACAATAATAATAAGCAGATAGGAAGAGCAAAGACAAAAAAAAGTAAATTCTTCCATTTAATGTGTACTGATATTCGCCTCATATTGCTGTTAATATCATGTATCCATACATATATTTTTCATCGTGAGCCCGCCGTAGGAAAATTACAAAAATGTTTTTAACAAAAAAGAAAAAAAAAAACACAGAACTATGAGGCAAAAACATAAATATGAAAAGTTATCCTTTGGCCAAAATCATGTGTATTGTTTATATATATAACATGACACTGGGCTCACATAAATATTCTCAAGGAATTCAGAACATTGTGTCATATTTAATACAGCACAGATTTTTTGTTTAATTAAATGCCATTTGTAAAAGTTGCACGTATTGTAGCAAATATTTTCGGGTATTGAAAGATGACGATAGTGTTGATGTTGAAGATGATTTCAGTTCTTATTTTTTTTTTATACCATTAATTTTTTTCTAAAAATAAGATATACATGCACTCAAAAAAAAGTGAACCCTATACTTCACTAAAGCTGATTTAATTATGTTTTAGTTCATGGAATTACTACGTTGTAAGAAAGTTTCCATGACTGTAATAATTTTTTGAGTACGTTAGTTAAATTAACTAAAATTGAGAAAAAAAATTATACACAATTGAAGCATAAAGATTAACTAAATTCGTGTCTCCCCCAAAATAGTTCAGAATTTCTTAGAATTTGTAAATTTTACCAATAATGCGCCCATCTTGAACTTCGTATGGCACTAAAGACATTCTAGCAATTTTGAACTCCAATTTTTTCCTTCAAACTATAAAATTTTCTTTAATTTAACAAGTGAAAAAAAAACTAATTATCCCTAATAAATTTTCTTGAATTTGTCGAAAAATATTTACTTATTTTTATGATATTAGCGTGATGTCAGCATTTGTAATACTATTTAGTTAAAATTTTCTAAAAATAATCTAATTTTTCTAAGAGTAACCAAAATTTTTCTTCGTGGTGGGTTCACTGTTTTTTCAGTGTGTGTATGTTATTATGTGTATACATATATATCTATATAGGAATATGTGTAAGTGCATATTTTTACCATTAATTATGATCCTTTTATTGCCATCAATCTTTAGTAAAGTATTTATTGAAATATTTTTTTTATGCTCTTATATGAGCAACAGACCATACAAACAAAAGACTTAAGAAACGAACTTTTAAACATTCACATGGGGTATGTAGGCAATATAATTTAAATTGTCGTAATAATGACATCATATAAAAATGGAACTATTTAGAATAGAGACTAATGTTTCTATGTATACACTGAAAGAAAATATTGTCGTGAGGCCAAAGATTTCATGTCCTTACAATACGAATGCGAATTTTGCTTGGCATAGAAGACGCATTTCACTGATTGAAAGTTTTTTCCTTGTCAAAAAGTCGGTAAACTCTTCAAAGAAGTCGTTTTGTCTTTACAATTAAGTGACCCGACTTAAAACTGGGTGTCTTCACATAAAGAAAATTTTGTTTGGCTAAGGTTAACTTGGCTTTCATAAAAAAATTCTTCAAAAAATTAAATTTGTTGACTTTATGTCTTCATTTCAAACCAAAAAAGCATTAAAAATACGAGATATTTTTCTACTGTTTATTTTGAAGAAGTTTTTACTTAAAACATAGCATAATTTCCACTTGAAGTCAAGCCTGTATTTGGAAATTTAAGTTGTGAAGAAAAAAACTGATAAAACGAATAAATTAAAATTTGTACACAAATTTACACAAAACTCAAATTTAAAAGAGGTTTGTGCTACGTGCTACAAATGGAATGCCATATTTTTCCAGTTTTCTGAATTACTCTACATGCACGAAAAATTGGTAAATGGTCTACAATGCGAAAAAATTTTTCCAAAACTTACTTTATATAAAACACTTGTTTTTTAAATGTAGAGCCTGTGGCTCTATATTTAAATAAATATTCAATCCTATTTCAAAATGTAGCAAACTTGGTTATCTTTTAGAAACATAATATACAATAATATAAAAATACGTTCAGTATTTCTATATGTTTTTATTTATATACCCTAAACCACATAGTGGTCAGGGTATAATAAGTTTGATCGGCCAAAAAATGTGCCTACCAGAAATATTGATTTTAGACCCATAAAATATATACCGATCGACTCAGAATCACCTCCTGAGTCGATCTAGCGCTTGGTGTCCGTCCGTCCGTATGTCCATGTAAAGGGTGATTTGTTAAGAGCTTGATAACTTTTTTTTAAAAAAAAACGCATAAAATTTGCAAAATCTCATCGGTTCTTTATTTGAAACGTTAGATTGGTCCATGACATTTACTTTTTGAAGATAATTTCATTTAAATGTTGACCGCGGCTGCGTCTTAGGTGGTCCATTCGGAAAGTCCAATTTTGGGCAACTTTTTCGAGCATTTCGGCCGGAATAGCCCGAATTTCTTCGGAGATGTTGTCTTCCAAAGCTGGAATAGTTGCTGGCTTATTTCTGTAGACTTTAGACTTGACGTAGCCCCACAAAAAATAGTCTAAAGGCGTCAAATCGCATGATCTTGGTGGCCAACTTACCGGTCCATTTCTTGAGATGAATTGTTCTCCGAAGTTTTCCCTCAAAATGGCCATAGAATCGCGAGCTGTGTGGCATGTAGCGCCATCTTGTTGAAACCACATGTCAACCAAGTTCAGTTCTTCCATTTTTGGCAACAAAAAGTTTGTTAGCATCGAACGATAGCGATCGCCATTCACCGTAACGTTGCGTCCAACAGCATCTTTGAAAAAATACGGTCCAATGATTCCACCAGCGTACAAACCACACCAAACAGTGCATTTTTCGGGATGAATGGGCAGTTCTTGAACGGCTTCTGGTTGCTCTTCACTCCAAATGCGGCAATTTTGCTTATTTACGTAGCCATTCAACCAGAAATGAGCCTCATCGCTGAACAAAATTTGTCGATAAAAAAGCGGATTTTCTGCCAACTTTTCTAGGGCCCATTCACTGAAAATTCGACGTTGTGGCAGATCGTAAGTCTATTCATGATGAAATGTCAAAGCATACTGAGCATCTTTCTCTTTGACACCATGTCTGAAATCCCACGTGATCTGTCAAATACTAATGCATGAAAATCCTAACCTCAAAAGAATCACCCTTTATTTGTTGTTCACAGGATTCCGGTCGCAATTATTAACCGATTTTGATGAAATTTGGTACAGGGAGGTTTTTGGGCACAAGGACGAACGCTATCAAATTTAGATATAGCTCCCATATATATGTATCGCCCGATTTCGACAAATGGGGTCACGTTGCGCTTTTTTTCAAACGGATCGTCACCAAATTTGGCAAAAGGTAATCTTTTCCATCGCCCTTCAAGTCTGCAAAATTTCATCCAAATCGGTTCAGATTTAGCTATAGCTTCCATATATATGTACCGCCCGATTTTCCTAAATTTGGCCATAAAACCCTTATTTATCAACCGATCTGACCCAAATTTGGCTAAATGTAGTCTTCTATAGCACTTACTATATGTGCACAACATCACCGAAATCGGTTCAGATTTAGATATAGCTCCCATATATATGTATAGCCCGATTTTCCCAAATATGGCCATAGAACCCTTATTTATTAACCGATCTTACTAAAAGTTGGCTAGCCCGATTTTCCCAAATTTGGCCATAGAACCCTTATTTATTAACCGATGTTACTAAAAGTTGGCTAGACCCAGTCCTCTATAGTACTAACTATATGTGCAAAATTTCATCGAAATCGGTTCAGATGTAGATATAGCTCACCCGATTTTGAAAAATTCGCCCCTAATGTTTGACAATACAGGCCTCATTTCTTAACTGGTCTTACTCAAATCTTCCACAAGGTAACCTTTTGTAGTATTAATCAAACCCGCAAAATATTATGCAAATTGGTTCAGATTTAGATATAGCTTCCATATATATTTCCATCGCTCGATTTTCCCAAATTTGGCCATAGTACTCTTATTTATTAACCAATGTTACTCAAATTTCAAATTTTGATGTACTAGCCGATCGTACTTATACGTACTTGTAGCTCTTACATAAGAATATTGCTCGATTTTTACAAATTTGTATTTATTACCCACACTAATTTAACGATTTTCTCTTTTTATACCCTCCATCATAGGATGGGGGTATATTAACTTTGTCATTCCGTTTGTAACACATCGAAATATTGCTCTAAGACCCCATAAAGTATATATATTCTGGGTCGTGGTGAAATTCTGAGTCGATCTAAGCATGTCCGTCCGTCCGTCCGTCTGTTGAAATCACGCTAACTTCCGAACGAAACAAGCTATCGACTTGAAACTCGGCACAAATAGTTGCTATCGATGTAGGTCGGATGGTATTGAAAATGGGCCATATCGGTCCACTTTTACGTATAGCCCCCATATAAACGGACCCTCAGATTTGGCTTGTGGAGCCTCTAACAGATACATATTTCATCCGATCCGGCTGAAATTTGTTATATGATGTTGGTATATGGTCTCTACCAACCCTGCAAAAATTGGTCCACATCGGTCCATAATTATATATAGCCCCCATATAAACCGATCCCCAGATTTGGCTTGCGGAGCCTCAAAGAGAAGCAAATTTCATCCGATCCGGCTGAAATTTGGTACATGATGTTGGTATATGGTCTCTAACAACCGTGCAAAAATTGGTCCACATCGGTCCATAATTATATATAGACCCCATATAAACCGATCTCTAGATTTGGTTTGCGAAGCCTCAAAGAGAAGCAAATTGTATCCGATCCGGCTAAAATTTGGTACATGATGTTGGTATATGGTTTTTAATAACCATGCAAAAATTGGTCCACATCGGTCATAATTATATATAGACCCCATATAAACCGATCTCCAGATTTGGCTTGCGAAGCCTCGAAGAGAAGCAAATTGCATCCGATCCGGCTGAAATTTGGTACATGGTATTGGTATATGGTCTCTAACAACCGTGCAAAAATTGGTCCACATCGGTCCATAATTATATATAGCGCAAATATAAACCGATCCCCAGATTTGGGTTGCGGAGCCTCAAAGAGAAGCAAATTTCATCCGATCCGCCTGAAATTTGGTACATGATATTTTTATATGGTCTCTAATAGCCATGCAAAAATTGGTCTACATCGGTTCATAATTATATATAGCCCCCATATAAGCCGATCCCCAGATTTGGCTTGCGAAGTCTCCAAGAGAAGCAAATTTCATCCAATCCGGTTGTAATTTTGAACATGGTGTTAGTGTATGATCTTTAACAACCGTGCCAGAATTGGTCCATATCGGTCCATAATTATATATAGCCCCATATAAAACGTTCTCCAGATTTGACCTCCGGAGCCTTTTGGAGGAGCAAAATTCATCCGATCCGGTTCAAATTAGGAACGTGGTGTTAGTAAATGGTCGCTAACAACCATACCAAAATTGGTCCAATCACACAAAAATTGGTCCATATCGGTTCATAATCATGGTTGCCACTAGAGCCAAAAATAATCTACCAAATTTTTTTTTATATAGAAAATTTTGCCAAAAGTTTATTTCTATAGAAAATTTTGTCAAAATTTTATTTCTAGAGAAAATTTTGTTAAAATTTTATTCGGTTCATAATAAAATTTTCATCATTGTCAAAATTTTATTTCTATAGAAAATTTTGTCAAAATTTTGTTTCTATAGAAAATTTTGTTCAAATGTTATTCGGTTCATAATCATGGTTGCCACTCGAGCCAAAAATAATCTACCAAGATTTTATTTCTATAGAATATTTTGTCAAAAGTTTATTTCTATAGAAAATTTTGTTAAAATTTAATTTCTGTAGAAATTGTTGTCAAAATTTTCTTTCTATGGAAAATGTTGTCAAAATGTTTATTTCTATAGAAAATTTTGTGAAAATTTTATTTCTATAGAAAATTTTGTTAAAATTTTATTTCTGTAGAAAATTTTGTCAAAATGTTATGTCTACTTTGTCAAACTGAATTATATACGTATTGGATCGATCTTTTTTGATTTAATATATACCACATATGGACTTACATACAATTTAGAAGATGGTGTTAGGAGGTTTTAAGATACCTTGCCATCGGCAAGCGTTACCGCAACTTAAGTAATTCGATTGTGGATGGCAGTGTTTAGAAGAAGTTTCTACGCAATCCATGATGGAGGGTACATAAGCTTCGGTCTGGCCGAACTTACGGCCGTATATACTTGTTTAATAATGGGCTCAATATTAGTGGCATACTAACTCCGTAGGTGCAATATCAACACAGCCAGTGTTGCTAGAAGTAGGGGAAATTCCCAATATGTAGGGTCTTTTCTAATATTTAGCGTAGGGCCACAATGTAGGACATTTTCACTCAACACAGTTTGTAATAATTTTTACATTTTGGTGGCTCTAGAGAAGGAAATTAGAAGCCGACAAGGCTTGATCTTTAACAATGTATGGTAAACTTTATTCCTGTAGAAAATATTGTCAACATTTTATTTCAATAGAACATTTTGTCAAAATTGTATTTCTATAGAATTTTTTTTTCAAAATATTATTTCTATAAAAAATTTTCTCAAAATTTTATTTCTGTGGAATTTTTTTCTCAAAATTTTATTTCAATAGAATTTAATGTCGAAATTTTATTTCTATAGAAAAATTTCTCACAAAAATGTGTTTATAGAAACTTTTTCCAAAATTTTATTTTTATAAAGATTTAACAAAAAAGACTACTAATTTGGGTAGAATTCTACCAACTGTGCAACCGGGGTGGTAATACAAATTTATATTCTAAGTTAAATACGTTGCATATTCATGTTTTAAGATAATAAAGTACTTAGAACCATTTTTGTTTAGTAAAATTTTTTAAATTTAACAAAAAAATTTTTTTTGTAGTTTTGGAATCCGTATATGGCTTTGCGGCTTGGATTCGCCAAGAAAAAATAAATAAATAAATAAAAAATATAGTAGGGAAAATTGTTTGGGAATGTATGGGAAAGTAGGGAACTTTTTTTGTCCTTGTAGGGTAAACCGAACATTTTCCCTGGCAACATTGACTATGAGCTATAGTCAGATTGACACAAAGCACCCATAGACATGTACCCCTTAATTTTCTTAAATATGCAACTTCGGTTTATCTCCCAGACCTATATGTTACCCCACAAATGCTTATGATTACTAATTCTGTAATGGTGGTTTAGGGTATGATATAGTCGGCCCCGCCCGACTTTCTACTTTACTTACTTGTTTTTTTTTTTAATTTTCCGTAGTATTCTCTTTAATAACAACTCCCATATATACCGAATACCATTAATTCAGCAAGTTTATTATAGAGTATCACATGGTCAGCTACACCGCATTTTCGAATTTTCTTCCTTATTTTTGGACATTTCTATAGGCTTGCTTTTTTCCCTTAACTGCTCCAGAATGTTGTGATAAAACTTCCAGACATTTTGTTTGCCTTTTATTTGGAAGTTCATTTGTTACTTTCTGGCAAACAACGAAATCACGCACGATTATCTCTGGAACAATCGATTTGTGTATATTTTCTCTGTTTTTTGTAGGTGTAAATTGATATCATGATATTTTTGGCAACCATTATTTATTGTGCCTAAAATATACCAAGCATGAGAGGTCCAAAATACATGCAGCATTCTACCAACACGCCACACATCCTTTGGAGAAAAGACAAAAAATACAAAAAATTGCCCTTGAATTGAGAATATATTCGATGTAGTGAACACAATTTTCGCAACAATTCAGCTACCATTGGCACTCCATAAGAGATGTCATCCTTTCTTTAGCGATTGCCTCCAATCTCTAACTTAGTCACCAGACGAACATGATTCGCTTGTACATTTCGATATTCAATTTCAGATCAGATGTAAGTGTGTGCTCGAATTTCTTGTACATGATCTTTAAAGGTCGTGCGTGAAGTATAACAAAATTCCCCTCCAAAACGGGAGAAGCCACAGCCATAGGTATGGATACATTTTAAGACAAAAGCATAACAGAAGTGTGACTCAATATTATTTTAAGACATTTGTCCTTCGGTCTGTTTTTTCTGCTTCTGCACAATTCAAACTACCAATTGTTGAATTCGTGTCATCCGGTAGTTGGACGACTTGTAATTGTTTTGGTTTTTGGATACCTTCCACCACCATTGGGTTTACGTCATCTTATACTATAGGGTGTTTCGATGGAATACCAAGTAGTCGATTAAAACGTAATTTAGTAGTTTCTCTGTTAATTTAATTTGAAATTCAATAAAATAAGAACTTGGGTCAATTTTTAGTGTGTCTAGATTTTTCTGATCTACATAAAGAGTCTATCTAAGTACCTTAACAGAATTTTCCAATATCAGTTGTACTTTTTTATTTTCTTCGTTTGATATCTCTCGAAGTAAATCTTTTCAATATATTTCTATTATCAGTGCTCAGTTACAGAATTAAAGCATGCGACTTTTCATTTCACAGTGACCAATAATATCCATAACCAATGGACAAACAAGCCAGGAATACCAATCAACTTTCCAGAGAAAAAAAAACGAACGTACAATTATTGGCAAAACTATAAATGTCTCACAATAAACGAAAAAGTCATTTATCATTTTATTATCATGATCGTTGTCAACGTAAATATCTGTTGAGAAAACATCTTGGAGAACATAACGTGGCAACAAATACCAATACAAATATAAGAAAGAGTAACTGGAAGTTACAAAGTCTCATCATCCATATCCTTGTGCCAAATTCTATTCCACATTTATTTCTCCTTTTAAAATTGGTGATTCGAAGATGGAATTTTTGCAGGAAAATAACTCAACTATATGTGATCTAAAAAACTTGACAACTACACAAATACAAACATGACATGGATGTCCAAATCAACAGATGGAATATGACCCATATGAAAAGGCATAGGAAAATGCTAAAGATAAAAAGGGGCATGATACCTTAACACCATAGTGTACTAAGTCGACTTGGGATTATTTCGAGAGAACTTTCAGTTTGAGCATGACCAAAGCACTGAGAAGATACATATTCTTTGAGTGCTAAAATATAACTGAGACGAAGTGTTATCAACTCAAATACCCAAAATAAAAACCAGTAAGGAAAGTCTAAAGTCGGGCGGGCCCGGCTATATTATACCCTGCACCACTTTCTAGATCCACATTTTGTTTTGTAATTTATTTTATTGTTTTTTTTTTTTAACGTTATAAATTTACAAATTTCATAGTATGGCCTCAGCGCCATTAAGGCATTGTAGAGGCTCGTTGGCAATATATTATATAAAAAAACATGTTTGGCCATGGTTGCCGCATCCATTTAATGCTTATATAGAGTATGTAATTGTCGCAAAAACCATGTATTTTGTCTTTGTAAAAATAATTTTCGAGCACAGAAAAAGTTATGCTGGCAATAAGCATTTAAATGGTTCTCAATTTTTTTGACTTTTTCGTAGAGAAAAAGCGGATTTTTATAAGTTACGTATAGCCATTAACAGGTGGGCTGATAAGTCCCCGGTCTGACACATAGATGGCGACGCTACACTCAAAAAAAAGTGAACTCTCTATTTCACTAAAGCCAATTTAACTCTATTTTAGTTCATGGAATTATTATGTTTGGAGAAAGTTTCATTTACTCTAATAATTTTTTGCGTACGTTAGTTAAATGAACTAAAAAACGGAAAAAATTATCCTCAAATTAAGCAAAAAGATTTACTAAATTCGCGCTTCCCACAAAATAGTTCATTATTTCTTTAAATTTGTAAATTTTACCAAAAATGCGTTCATCATGAACTTCGTATGTCACTACACCGAAAGAATTCTCTTCGTTATTTTACGAAGAATTCTTCATTAACTATTCTTCCTGAATTCTTCATTAAAATAACGAAATTTTCATTCATTTTCGTAAATTTTACGAAGAACATTTTACGAATATACGAAACTTCTACGAAACATTCTACATTAACTTTTCTTCGTAAAAAGTTCGTACTTTTAACGAAACTTTCTTCATATTTCATGAATTTTGTGAAGAAGTTTTTACGAATATTTTACGAAACATTTTGCGTTAAAATTTCTTCATAAAAAGTACGAAACATTTTCTTTGAAATAACGAAGAAGTTTCATTGAAGTTGTAAAATTTCCGTTCGCGGCATTAAAATGTCTTTTATAATGTGATTGAGTGTATTCCTTTATTCTATTTTTTATGCAAGTCTATGCTACTTCTCATTTAGGTGATAGCGCGCTATGAATAAAAGTGAAGCAATAAAACTAAAAATTATTCAAAAACTTAAGATGTAAAGTAGTGATGTCATTTTTCACACTTGCAACTACAACCAAATGCACTTTCGACTATAACTTTTTTTTTCTAAAAGTTCGAACATTTTTCAGAAAAAAGTACGAAAGTTTTTCATAAAAAGTACGAACATTTTTCATAAAAACTACGAAATTTTTTCATAAAAAGTACGAAACATTTTCATAAAAAGAACGAAATTATTTCATAAAAAGTACGAAAATATTTCATAAAAAGTACGAAGATTCTTCATAAAAAGTACGAATTTTTTTCTTACAAACTACGAAAATTTTGGAAGAACTTTTCTTCGTAAAAAGTACGAAATATTTCGTACTTTTAATGAAAAGTTTCTTTGGTTGTAAAACAATGACAAATTTCGTACTTTTAACGAAATTTTTCGTTCTTTTTACGAAGAAAATTCTTTCGGTGTAAAGACATTCTTGCATTTTATAACTCCAAGTTTTTCCTTCAAACTACAAAATTTTTTTTGACAAGTGAAAAAAATTAATTATACCTAATAAATTTTCTTGCATTTGTCGAAAAATATTTACTTATTTTTGTGATATCGGCGACATGTCAGCGTTTGTAATACTGTTTAGTTAAAAATTTCCAGCAATATTCAAAATTTTCTAAAATTGACGAAAAATTTTCTTCCTGGTGGGTTCACTGTTTTTTTCAGTGTAGTATTAAATGCATACTATTTTTATATAGTACCAAACTTCAAATGATTCGTGTTAAAATGTGACGTCTGTAAGTCAATTAGTTTTTGAGATAGAGCGTCTTTTGTGAAACAACTTTTGTTATTGTGAAAAAATGGAAAAAAGGGAATTTCGTGTTTTGATAAAATACTGTTTTCTGAAGGGAAAAATAAGGTGGAAGCAAAAACTTGGCTTGATAATGAGTTTCCGGACTCTGCCCCAGGGAAATCAACAATAATTGATTGGTATGCAAAATTCAAGCGTGGTGAAATGAGCACGGAGGGGTCGCTTATTATGAACTCGATATGGACCAATTTGTGTGTGATTGGGGATCGATTTATCTGAGGGCTATATATAACTATAGACCGATATGGACCTAGTTAGGCATGGTTGTTAACGCCCATATACTAGCACAATGTACCAAATTTCAACTCGGATGAAATTTGCTCCTCCAAGAGGCTCCAAAACCAAATCTGCGGATCGGTTTATATGGGGGCTATATATGATTATGGACTGATATGGTCCACTTTTGGCATGGTTGTTAAATATCATATACTACCACCACGTACAAAATATCAACCAGGGATCGGTTTATATGGGTGCTATATATAATTATGGACTGATATGAACCAATTCCTGCATGGTTGTTGGATACCATATACTAACATCACGTACCAAATTTCAACCGAATCATATGAATTTTGCTCTTCCAAGGGGCTCCGGAGGTCAAATCTGGGATCGGTTTATATGGGGGCTATATATAATTATGGACCGATTTCGACCAATTTTTGCATGGCCATTAGAGACTGTATATTTACACCATGTACCAAATTTCAACCGGATCGGATGAAATTTGCTTCTCTTAGAGGTTCCGCAAGCCAAATCTGGGGATCGGTTTATATGGGGGCTATATATAATTATGGACCGATGTGGACCAATTTTTGCCTGATTGTTAGAGACCATATACTAATCCCATGTACCAAACTTCAGCCGGATCGGATGAAATTTGCTTCTCTTAGGGGATCCGCAAACCAAATCTGGGGATCGGTTTATATGGGGGCTATATATAATTATGGACCGATATGGCCCATTTGCAATACCATCTGACCTACATCAAAAACAACTACTTGTACCAAGTTTCAAGGCGATAGCTTGTTTCGTTAGGAAGTTAGCGTGATTTCAACAGACGGACGGACGGACGGACGGACATGCTTAGATCGACTCAGAATTTCACCACGACCCAGAATTTATATATTTATTTCTTAGAGCAATATTTCGATGTGTTACAAACGGAATGGCAAAGTTAATATACCCCTCATCCTATGGTGGAGGGTATAAAAGACAAAATCTGTATTAGCTGACTATTTTCTGAAGGAACGAACACATTTTGTGATGTATTAGTTCAAGTGATATAATTGTATGCTAGTAGTTCAATTGCAAATCATCACTCTTCAATTACATTACGAATAATTTTCCATCAAAATAACCTAAGATACAAAGTCTTTTCAAGGCATAGATAAAAAATAAAAGCTCTCAATACAACAAGTACCATGTAGCTGTTTTCATTTTTGATAGTGTGAATGGCTCAAATTTCATATCGACGTCATTGTTCCTTACTTATAGATTTATCTTGTTCTAATTTTACATTAGATCGGAAAATAAATGAGCTAAATAAATCTGAACCTATATGGGTAATATTTTGAATCACCCACATCATAATAAAGTTTTGATATCATATTGGCTCTCTTTCAAAGCTATGCGATTTGTGATTTAGTATACTATTAGCTTGAGGTAGCTTCATCAAACCTTTTTTTTTTTTTAAATTCAACAAAAATAAAACGCATAAAAATTGTTTATTTTTTTTTTTTTTTTTTTTTCAATATACTACGATTCCTAGCATAAGGTTCTGGAATAGTGGAACAAGTGCCATTCATACACCTGGTATAGAAGAGTCTGTGTGTTCGCTGTTTTTTATGCCTTGTAACTAACATTGTCTGCTGCATGGTGATATGTTAGTAGGTGTGCATGTCTAGTGTAAGTATTCCTATATGGAAGGCAAATGTTTCAATATGAAACATCGCTAAAAGAAAATTTTATGTCATGTCTGATGTGACCCAGTGAAAAAAGTGACAACTACACAGACACACAAAGAGAAGTTCAGCATCTGTGGTATCATAATGTACTGAAAGTTCAGGTTGGGACCCCTGAATCTATTTAGCCGGCTGTCTGTGAACAGATTTTTGTAAAAGGTCCCCATTTTGGTTCAATCAACTTCAAATTTAGCACAAATATATAGTTTGGGTCAGAAAGAACTCTACTGGTTTTGAAAGAAATTGGTTCAGATTTAGATATAACTCCCATATATATATCATTGGCCAATATGTATTCATATGGCCCCAGAAGCCAGAGTTTAAGCTTGATATGCTTTAAATTTCGCACAAAGAGAACAACCGATCGTTTCGTTAAGTGTGCCAAATTTGGTTGCAATCGGTTCAGATTAAGATATATTTCCCCTACAGAGGCCAAAAATTTTAATCAGATTTACATAAAACTTTGTACAGGAAGTACAATTAACCTTCTGATTACTCATGTTTTAAACATAGCTTCCATATATATTTCGTCCGATTGACACTCATATGACCACAGAGGCCAACTCCGGTTTTGGTCAAAATCATTTAATATTTAGATATAGCTCCAATATGCACTTATATGTCCCCATTTTATGTGGGGTACAAATAACTTTCTAACTGTGCATACCAAATTTGGTTGAAATCGGTTCAGATTTTGATATAGCTCTCATATATATGTTTTTCTCGATTTGCAACAGTAGGCACTGTTGCCACTCCAGCAAAAAATAATCTACAAAAAATTGGAAAAAAAAAATATTTTTTATAGTAAATTTTGTGAAAATTTTATTTCTATAGAAAATTTTGTCAAAATTTTATTTCTATAGCAAATTTTGTGAAAATTTTATTTCTATAGAAACTTTTGTCAAAATTTTATTGCTATCGAAAATTTTGTCAAAATTTTATTTCTATTTATCAAAATTTAATTTCTATAGAAAATTTTATCAAAATTTTATTCGTATAGAAAATTTTGTCAAAATGTTATTCCTATCGAAAATTTTGTTAAAATTTTATTTCTATAAAAAATTTTGTCAAAATTTTATTTCTATAGAAAATTTTATCAAAATTCTATTTCTATAGAAAATGTTATCAAAATTTTATAACTATAAAAAATTTTGTCAAAATGTTATTTCTATCAACAATTTTGTCAAAATTTTATTCCTATAGAGCATTTTATCACTACTCTACTAATTGTACTCCTAGTGCAAAATTTCAACCAAATTGGGCTAAAACTCTGGCTTCTGGGGCCATATAAGTCTATATCGGGCGAAAGATGTATCTGAAAGCCATATCTCAATCTGAACCGATTTCTATCAAATTTGGCACACCTGACTATAGTACTTATTGTTCTCCTGGTGAAAAATTTCATGCAAATCAAAGTAAAACTCTGGCTTCTGGGTCCATATAACTGCATATCGGGCGAAAGATATATATGGGAGCTATATCTAAATCTGAACCGATTTCTTCCAAAATCGATAGGGTTCTATTCTGACCCAAAACAGGAACTTGTGCCAAATTTGAAGGTGATTGGACTTAAAAACTAGGATTTGATCACAAAAATGTGTTCACAGACAGACGGACGGACGGACAGACGGACATGGCTAGATCGACCCAAATACCCACCCTGAGCATTATTGCCAAAGACACCAGGTGTCTATCTCGTCTCCTTCTGGGTGTTGCAAACATATGCACTAACTTATAATAACCTGTTCCACAGCGTGGCGCAGGGTATAAAAAGAGGAAGCACGAAGCAGGAAGCACCCGGCCAACTGCACTCAAATCGATGATTTGACGGTGGCAAAGGAAAAGAGATATGCTTGTACGAATTTATTTCGGCATAAGCCGGCTATCGTGTAAACCTTTTTTCGGAAGGTTCAAGTGTGGTTCACTGTTTGGTTTAGTAAACTGCCTGAGTTTATTCTGATAATTGGTTGATAAATTTGCTGCAAGTAGAGGATGCTGATGAGGAATGTGGTAATTCCGAAACGTGCGTCCATCTTGCAATCTATAGGGCTTTGCCCAAATAAATTTGACAAACATTCTTTTCCTCTGTTGGTTAAGCTACACTTGTAGTTTAGCCAATTCATGGTTTTAAGCTGAAATTAAAAACAACAACAATGATAAAAAAAAAAACAAAAAAAAACGAATGCAAAAAATTTTATTCCTATAGAAAATTTTGTCAACATTTTCATTTTATAGAAATTTTTGTCAAAATTTTATTTCTATAGAAAATTTTGTCAACATTTTATTACTGTAAAAAAATTTGTCAAAATTTTATTTCTATAGAAAATTTTGTTAAAATTTTATTTCTATACAAAATTTTGTTAAAATTTTATTTCTATAGAAAATCGTGTCATAATTTTATTTCTATAAGAAAATTTTGTCAAAATTTTATTTCTATAGAAAATTTTGTGAAAAATTTATTTCTATAGAAAATTTTGTCAAAAAATAATTTATATTGAAAATTTTGTCAAAATTTTATTTCTATAGAAATTTTTTTCAAAATTTTATTTCTATAAAAAACATTGTTAAAATGTTATTTCTATAGAAAATTTTGTTAAAATGAATTTCTATAGAAAATTTTGTCAAAATTTTATTTCTGTAGAAAATGTTGTCAAGATTTTATTTCTATCGAAAATTTTGTCAAAATTTTATTTCTATAGAAAATTTTGTCAACACTTTATTTCTATAGAACATTTTGTCAACACTTTATTTCTATAAAATATTTTGTCAAAATTTCACTGCTACACTCAAAAAAAGTGAACTCACTATTTCACTAATGCCAATTTAACTATATTTTAGTTCATGAAATTATTACATTTGGAGAAAGTTTCATTTACTCTAATAATTTTTTGCGTACGTTAGTTAAATGAACTAAAAGACGAGAAAAAATTATACGCAAATGAAGTAAAAAGTTTTACTAAATTCGTACTTCTCACAAAACAGTTCATTATTTCTTAAAATTTGTAAATTTTACTACAACAGCGTCCATCATGAACTTCGTATGTCACTAAAGACATTCTTGCAATTTTGAACTCCAATTTTTTCCTTCAAACTACAAAATTTTCTTTAAAAAGTGAAAAAAATTATTTATGTCTAATAAATTTTCTTGAATTTGTCGAAAAATATTTACTTAGTTTTGTGATATCGGCGTGATGCCAGCGCTTGTAATACTGTTTAGTTAAAAATTTCTAAAACTATTCAAAATTTTCTAAAATTAAGCAAAAGTTTTCTTCCTGGTGGGTTCACTGTTTTTTCAGTGTATATACAATTTTGGCAAAATTTTATACCTATAGAAAATTTTGTCAAAATTTTATTTCTATAGAAAATCTGTGAAGTAGATTTCAAAATCTACTAGAACATCGAGAATTCTACCAATCTACCAAACAGTAAAAAAACTACCATTGTTGGTATGATTCTACCAATTGTGGCAACCGTGACCGTAGGTCGAATTACTTAAAATTGTGCACAGAGAGTAGAATTGTCATTCTGGCTATACGTTCTAAATTCGGTCAAAAACAGATTTTAATATGTATATATGGGAACATAAACCTTTATATATTGCACCCAACAAATTTGAAGGATTTGAGATGGTATCTAAAATGTAGATCTAACAAGAGGTACAGGGTATATTATATTTGGCCCCGCTCGACTTTAGAATTTCGTTACTTCTTTTCCTATGCAAATCTGTCATTTAAATTTTATTTTGAAAACAATAGATGAGCGCATATTGAGAGAATTAATCAGCTCATGATAAATGTAAAGTGGATCCCTAATCATAAAAAGTGTATGCTGGGTAATATTTGTTTCTACATTCTTAGGCAAATCAAAACTGAAGATGAGTTTTCACTGACAACGAATGAGACAGGTACTAAAAGTGGAGTTGGTTGTTTTTTTCTCTTGCCCAATAATAATGTTGTTTTTGTTGTTGTTATGGTCCTTAGGTTGATATCGCTGTCTTCAAATGCAACAATAACTACAACAACATTAATGTAGATCCAGGCAGTAAGGCTCTTACTCTTCGATATATTTTTTTGTCGGTTATCGTTAATAATTCATGCACACCCGCTGTGTTAAAGTTGAACACTTCTTTTGTTATTTGATGTTGTAGCAGCATCACCAACAGCAACAGCAGCAGCACCACCACCACCAACAACAACACCAACCCATTCAGCACAAGTGAAGGAAGTTTGTTGCTCTATTCTTCCTTCATTGTGAATGCAATGCTTATTATTGCAAGCATTTGAGGTTCTTTATTTGTTATTTGGTAAAATGTTGTAAACTTTTGATTGCTTGTTCTGTTGCTTCCCCGTTTTAGAGATGATTACGAAAAGACCTGATGTGAGTGTCTCTGCAAAGTGAAGATAGGGTGTGTGAATTTGTATGTCCGTCTAACTGCTTGCCTTTTTGAGACAACAGCAATGTGACATATTTGACCAAGAATAGCATGTCTTCTTCACAGAATTATTTTTATACCCTCCACTATAGGATGGGGGTATATTAACTTTGTCATTCCGTTTGTTACACATCGAAATATTGCTCTAAGACCCCATAAACTATATATATTCTGGGTCGTGGTGAAATTCTGAGTCGATTTGAGCATGTCCGTCCGTCCGTCTGTTCAAATCACACTAACTTCCGAACGAAACAAGCTATCGACTTGAAACTTGGCACAAGTAGTTGTTATTGGTGTAGGTCAGATGGTATTGCAAATGGGCCATATCGGTCCATCCTCTAAGAGAAGCAAATTTCATCCGATCCGGCTGAAATTTTGTACATGGTGTTAGTATATGGTCTCTAACAACCATGCAAAAATTGATCTATATCGGTCGATAATTGTAGATAGCCCCCATATAAAACGATTCTCAAATGTGACTTCCGGAGCCTCTTGTAGGAGTAAATTTAATCCGATTAGGTTGAAATTTTGTACGTTATGTCAGTACGTACAAACCCCTGCAAAACTTGGTCCATACGGTCTATAATTGTAGATAGCCTCCATATAAACCGATCCCCAGATTTGATGACTTAGAAGACCATGGTAAGATACCTTGCCATAGGCAAGTATTACCACAACCCAAGTAATACGATTGTCGTTGGCAGTCTTTAGTTGAAGTTTCTAAACAATCCATTTTGGAGGGTACATAAGATTTGGCCTGGCCGAATATATTTGTTGCAAGTATATATTGCTCTTTAATGAAATTTAGTGACCTAAATTTAATTAAAAAGCAAAGATATTGACGTTCCCCTAAGCATTTTTAGTATTGAAGCCGAAGATGCGGTTTCTTTAAACTATGAACTTTTTAGGGACCCATTAAGCTTTAAATTTCGGCAAACGCCTATACTCAAAAAATGTGAACCCTTTATGTCACTAAAGCCAATTTAATTATTATGTTATTATGTTATGTTTCCTTGAATTTAATAATTTTCTATGTACGTTAGTTAAATTAAAAATGGGGAAAATTATCCACAAAAATGCATAAAGATTTGCTAAATTCCTATCTTCCGCAAAATAGTTCAGAATTTCTTAATATTTGTAAATTTTACCAATAATGTTTGAACTTCGACTGGTACTAAAACATTTTTGCAATTTTGATCTCCAATTTTTTTCTTCATACTACGAAATTTTCTTTAGAAATTGTAAAAAAATAATTATGCCAAATAAATTTTCTTGAATTTGTCGAAAAATATTTACTTATTTTTGTGCAATCTGCGTGACATCACACAGTTTAGTTAAAATTTTCTAATATTAAACAATCGTTTCCTTTCTGGTGAATCACTGTTTTTTGAGTGTATGTTAGAATAGGTTAGGTATAATGGCAGCCCGATATTTCAGCTTCACGTAGACTATTCAGTCCATTGTGATACCACAGTGGTGAACTTCTCTCTTATCACTGAGTGCTGCCCTATTCTATGCTAAGCTCAATGACAAGGGACCTCCTTGAGTGTATATTATGTAGTTTTCTATTTCCAAATATATCAGTATGGTTGATCTGAAAGCATAATAATTCCAGCAAAATACATCGCCATATTAATCTTATCTATCATTATTGCTTTGTGTCTATAGTACCTTCTAACTTTCAATAAAAATAGGGTATCAAATATTCAATGCTTTCCAGCCCTTCTCCCATTTACCTTTTTGCGAAGACTTTAAGTCACTTTCATGTTTGCATTTTCTGCATAATGGTTAAGGACGTTGTAGATTCTGCTACCAATGGCTGTATTGTCATGGTGGTGGTGGTGGTGCTGCTGCTGAATGTGTTGCCAAAGCGTAAATTACTACACGGCAGGGTTACTACTGTGTTGAGTTGGCATAAATTATATTTGTCAGCCGTAGGCCCCAAGAATGTCCAAATGTTCTTTCGAGATGCAAGGCTGTGTTTCCTCACTGTTTTATATGATTTCTGGTTTGTTTGTATTTTCGTCTGGGCGGTTGGAGGATATTAAGTCTCTTGGGTTATGTTGAGACTGCTGCCTTGTTTGTTTGACTGCTGCAGACCATTTGTGTTGACATTTTGTTTAAATAACTGCGAATATTTAACGAATATTGCTTGAAGAGAAAAGCAGAAAAAAACCGCCAAAGCATAAAAACTATGCTGAACTAAATGTTGACATGAATTATGGCAGGACACAGTGAATGAATTTTAATTTGTCGATTTTGATAGTGTGTTTCTTCTCTCCCTCCCCTTTGTTGTCTCTTTACTCTGGTTTAATACCAACTGGAATAATGTGTTGTGGTTTTTATTAATAAAGAAATGAACATTACATGAATGATATATGTGAAAAAATGACAGTGACTAGGTCACCCTGATAGGTTAGGATAGATTAGGGTTTTGGTGAACTTCTCTCTTACCAATGAGTGCTGCCCTATTCTATGTTTAGCTCACTACCAAGGGACCTCTTTTTTCAAAGCTAAAGGTGGTTACTATGTTCGGTTTTAGAATTGAAACCCACTTTATTTTCGCGATTACTTTTCCTTAAATAATCACAATTATAAATCAAAACAAACATATCCTTGTAAAGTCTTGCCGCAATCTAGAGGACCAAGAAACTGCGCATCAATCACCATGATCTAATGTAAGATATTTTAAATTATTTTATATCTATTTTCCACCATAGAATTTGGATGTTTTGTATACGCGTTTTTAGGAATTATTGCTTATACAATTTTATGACCAACATCATTCTTCAAATTTCATTCAACTAGGCTCAAGTCGTATCATGCATGTTAATATGAATTCAGTCATAAATCGCACTATTAAATGTTTTCATTAACACATAATTCCATGTTAGGCAATTATAATGGGAATGTGGTCAACACTGTATTGGGTCAGAAGTAATAACGCAATGCAATGCAAATGGAAATAAAACTTCGATATGTCAGAGACACCAAACTATTTAGGAATTGTGTTTGGTATACTGATAATAAAAAATGTGAGCAAAAATTAAAAAAAAAAAAACATTCAAAAAGAGTGAACTCATTTGGAAAGAAAATAGACACTGAAAAAAATATTGACTTAATATGAAAGATTATTGGATAATATATACAATTTAAGCAATATTAATCACAAATATCTGTAAAATAAAGAAATATTATTTATAATTAATAATTATACGACGTTTGGGCACAAATTAAGATTAAAGAACTTGATCAATTGAGTCATTGACAAAAAAAAAAAAAAACAAGATACAGGCCTGAGTACACAAAAAAAAAACCTAAAACAAGTATATACGGCCGTAAATTCGGGCCGGCCGAAGCTTATGTACCCTCCACCATGGATTGCGTAGAAACTTCTACTGAAGCCGATAGCAAGGTATCTTAAAACTTCCTAACACCGTAATATAAACCACATAGTCCATACGTGGTATATATTAAACTAACAAATGCCGATTAAATACGTATATAATTAAGTTTAAAGTTTCTATAGAAATAAAATTTTGACAACATTTTCTATAGAAGTAAAATTTTGACAACATTTTCTATAGAAATAAAATTTGGAAAAAAAATTCTATAGAAATAAAATTTTGACAACATTTTGTACAGAAATAAAATTTTGACAAAATTTTATATAGAAATAACATTTTGACAATGTTTCCTATAAAAATAAAATTTTGGTAGATTATTTTTGGCTCGAGTGGCAACCATGATTATGAACCGATATGGACCAATTTTTGTGTGATTGGTGATCGGCTATATATAACTATAGACCAATATGGATCAATTTTGGTATGGTTATTAGAGGCCTTATATTAACACCACGTTGCAAATTTCAACCGGATCGGATGAATTTTGCTCCTCCAAGAGGCTCCGGAGATCAAATCTGGGGAACGGTTTACAAGGGGGCTATATATAATTATCGACCGATATGGACCAATTCTTGCGTGTTTATTAGAGACCACATTTTAACACCATGTTTCAAATTTCAACCGGATCGGATGAATTTTACTCCTCCAAGAGGCTCCGGAGGACAAATCTGGGGATCGATTTATATGGGGGCTATATATAATTATGGACCGATATGAACCAATTCTTGCATGGTTGTTAGAGACCATATACTAACACCACGTACCAAATTTCAACCGGATCGGATGAATTTTACTCCTCCAAGAGGCTCCGGAGGACAAATCTGGGGATCGATTTATATGGGGGCTATATATAATTATGGACCGATATGGACCAATTCTTGCATGGTTGTTAGAGACCATATACTAACACCACGTACCAAATTTCAGCCGGATCGGATGCAATTTACTTCTCTTAGAGGCTCCGCAAGCCAAATCGGGGGATCGGTTTATATGGGGGCTATATATAATTATGGACCGATGTGGAAAAGTTTTTGCATGGTTGTTAGAGACCATATATTAACACCATGTACCAAATTTCAGCCGGATCGGACGGAATTTGCTTCTCTTAGAGGCCTCACAAGCCAAATTTGGGGGTCCGTTTATATGGGGCTATACGTAAAAGTGGACCGATATGGCCCATTTGCAATACCATCCGACCTACATCAATAACAACTACTTGTGCCAAGTTTCAAGTCGATAGCTTGTTTCGTTCGGAAGTTAGCGTGATTTCAACAGACGGACGGACGGACGGACATGCTCAGATCGACTCAGAATTTCACCACGACCCAGCGTATGTATACTTTATGGGGTCTTAGAGCAATATTTCGATGTGTTACAAATGGAATGACAAAGTTAATATACCCCCATCCTATGGTGGAGGGTATAAACATTTTGGGATAAGGTCAACTTGACTTTAATAATTCAGAAAAATTCTTTAAAATTAATGAAATTGTCTTTAAATTTGTTGTCTTTTTGCATCTTGGCTACAAAGCAAAAAATTGTTCAAAAATAGGACATGGTTTCCAACACTTTATTTTAAAGACTTTTTTTACTTGAAACATAGCATAATTTCTACTGGAAGTCGAGTCTGAATTTGGAAAATAAAGTGGTCGTTAACTTATTTTTAAAGGACTTTGATAGCATATGAAGAAAAAAATCGGAAAAAACGAAAATTTAAAATTTGCTTCCTAGAAGCAAGTACGCAAAACCCAAACTTAAAAGAGAATTGTGTCTTAAAAATATCCATACTTGTATTCTCCGCTTCTTTTGCTCGGAATCAATACCAAAATTCTTAAAGTAAAGACAAAATCTTTGTAACCGGTCATGCGTTTTTTTTTCAGTGTACTAATTGGTGTCATACTAACTCTGTAGATGCAGAATCAGCTATAGCTCCTTATGTCAGACATTTCTGTTCTGATTGCGTTAATACTCCCATAACCTGTATTCCTTAATGTTCTTAAATATGGAAATGTTTAAACCTTTACAAAATGATACCCCACAAATGCTTAAGTTTACTAATTCAGTAGGGGTCGTTTAGATTATGATATAGTCAATAAATCCGCTACGGTTCTTGGTGGTGGGTGCTGGACTAGTCCCTGATCTATATGGACCAGTACGGATGTAAATTTACACTTCAGGACACGACTTTGATTCATTCCAAAGGACATCTCCTGGGACATTTTACTAGGGCTACGCAATAGAAAGGTCCTCATGAAACAGTCTGGGACAAACTTGTAGAACCAATTGCATATGGTGCGTCCGAATAGTAAGAGGAACATGTTGAACAACAGATTACTCTGGTAATTGTATCAAGCGAATAAAAAAGTCAATAAATAATATGAAATTTTGAAAATTGCGACAAACTAGGGCATTGGTTCCAGTCCTGTGATAGCTCCGTTTGTGGCAATGTGTACCAATATCCCGTAGCTCCAATAAAGGTCGATTTTTCCAATTCTTATTTAATTTTCCTGAAATTTGAAAATTACTTAATATTTTTGTAAATTATTTGCTAAATATCGCAAAGTAATTGATTTGTTGGCATGACTCCAACAATCACGCATATCTTCATTTAACATTTTTGGCCGTTTTGTATAACATTAAGATGATCCCAATATATCACATAACATCGAATTAAGTACATAAAATGACACTGACATTCCAAAAAACCATACTTACAAAATAAATCATGGAATAATTGAAAAACGCAAAAAAAAAAACTAAAGACAAAGCAATATGTCACTAATAAAGCCCATTAGGGATAATATAACTACCTTTTTATAGCAAACGTTCAACCATAAAACGAAACAAAGAAATCTTAAAAAAAATATATATAAAGAAACAAAAAACACTAAATAAAACATTCAAACATATTAAATGAAATACAAAGTAAATCAATAAAGAATTGATAATTTCAAATTAACTGGTAAGCAACAACAACGACAACAATAATAATAAATTTAATTCAGATTTCAAAACACGCTTCAAAAACATATAGGCCTTCTCGCAAATAATGGTGCGCAGGCGTGTTAAGTTATTAAACGCATACCATAAATCAAACCGCAAAAATGTACACGTCTATATGGTAGGGGACTAATGATCGACTCTAAAGATCGACTACTGTAATCGCAGGTAAAATCTATCGATATTTTTTATTTTTTTTTTAAGAAATTCTACGCACTCCATGAAGTAAGGCACTTATAGGGAGCCACCGTGGTGCAATGGTTAGCATGCCCGCCTTGCATACACAAGGTCATGGGTTCGACTCCTGCTTCGACCGAACACCAAAAAGTTTTTCAGCGGTGGATTATCCCACCTCAGTAATGCTGGTGACATTTCTGAGGGTTTCAAAGCTTCTCTAAGTGGTTTCACTGCAATGTGGAACGCCGTTCGGACTCGGCTATAAAAAGGAGATCCCTTGTCATTGAGCTTAACATGGAATCGGGCAGCACTCAGTGATAAGAGAGAAGTTCACCAATGTGGTATCACAATGGACTGAATAGTCTAAGTGAGCCTGATACATCGGGCTGCCACCTAACCTAACCTAACCTAACCTAAGGCACTTATAATTCGGCCTCGCCTATCTTTCCACCGTATATACTTGTTTTCATATATGTTGTATTTAAATATTATAGAGGGAAGTGCTTGGTTTATGTGCCTTACAAAAATGATTTAATTTCAAATACGTGTTTTGCAAAATTAAAATGCCCATTTTGCTTAATCATCAACACAATAATCCAATCCACTACCCTCAGTCCATTGCACGCACTCATCATAAGGCCAATACGATTATTTTGTCATCGGTGTAGTTGATCGAAACAGAAATATCAACAACAAATTGATTTGTTGCCTGCATTTTTGAAATATGTATGTTAGTTCCTTCTCTGTGTGTATTTTTTTTTAGCTACTATTGCAAAAAAAAAAAACAAAAATACATACAGAGAAGGAACTAGCATCGACACCATCTCAACAATGATGTTATTGTAAGTGTATTGCTGTTGTGTGACGTGTATATGTATTTTATTTATATGACGTTAAAAATCAAGCTATTGAATACTAATTACCTTTTTGTAGAATATTGCCAGTGTAGCTAGCTACTGGATTGATCGATTTATTTAGGGTGAGAGATGAAGGTATGGGAAGGGAAATATTTAATTAAACAGAAGCTAGAAGTCTTGTACGAGTATATTTAATACCACAAAGCCATGATAGCTAGCCACCGTCGATCTAATTATGTTCACCCGCCTATAAACAAATTTTCAAACCATACGGATTTGAGACTTTGTTCAAGTAAAGGGTGATTCTTTTGAGGTTAGGATTTTCATGCATTAGTATTTGACAGATCACGTGGGATTTCAGACATGGTGTCAAAGAGAAAGATGCTCAGTATGCTTTGACATTTCATCATGAATAGCCGAACGATCTGCCACAACGTCGAATTTTCAGTGAATGGGCCCTAGAAAAGTTGGCAGAAAATCCGCTTTTTTATCGACAAATTTTGTTCAGCGATGAGGCTCATTTCTGGTTGAATGGCTACGTAAATAAGCAAAATTGCCGCATTTGGAGTGAAGAGCAACCAGAAGCCGTTCAAGAACTGCCCATGCATCCCGAAAAATGCACTGTTTGGTGTGGTTTGTACGCTGGTGGAATCATTGGACCGTATTTTTTCAAAGATGCTGTTGGACGCAACGTTACGGTGAATGGCGATCGCTATCGTTCGATGCTAACAAACTTTTTGTTGCCAAAAATGGAAGAACTGAACTTGGTTGACATGTGGTTTCAACAAGATGGCGCTACATGCCACACAGCTCGCGATTCTATGGCCATTTTGAGGGAAAACTTCGGAGAACAATTCATCTCAAGAAATGGACCGGTAAGTTGGCCACCAAGATCATGCGATTTGACGCCTTTAGACTATTTTTTGTGGGGCTACGTCAAGTCTAAAGTCTACAGAAATAAGCCAGCAACTATTCCAGCTTTGGAAGACAACATTTCCGAAGAAATTCGGGCTATTCCGGCCGAAATGCTCGAAAAAGTTGCCCAAAATTGGACTTTCCGAATGGACCACCTAAGACGCAGCCGCGGTCAACATTTAAATGAAATTATCTTCAAAAAGTAAATGTCATGGACCAATCTAACGTTTCAAATAAAGAACCGATGAGATTTTGCAAATTTTATGCGTTTTTTTTTTTTAAAGTTATCAAGCTCTTAACAAATCACCCTTTATTTCTTATTGTGATAGGTCCTCATTATATTAACCGATTCCCATATTTAAATCATCCATGGTCTCTGTCTTGCATCCAATATGCTTGAAACACAAAGTTTGGAGTATTCTCCTTTTTGGTGCAAATTATTCACCATTCTTATTGTGAAAGATAAGATATATGCCTAGAGCCCAGGGTCGATTCAAACCTTTAAAATTGATGTTCGTGAAGACGTAAGACAGCAACTTTGATATGGTTGTTAAAAGGATATAGAAACATCAAAGAACAAATACAATATTAATCATACCCTTTTTATACCCTCCACCATATGATGGGGGTATATTAACTTTGTCATTCCGTTTGTAACACATCGAAATATTGCTCTAAGACCCCATAAAGTATATATATTCTGGGTCGTGGTGAAATTCTAAGTCGATCCGAGCATGTCCGTCCGTCCGTCTGTTGAAATCACGCTAACTTCCAAACGAAACAAGCTATCGACTTGAAACTTGGCACAAGAAGTTGTTATTGATGTAGGTCGGATGGTATTGCAAATGGGCCATATCGGTCCACTTTTACGTATAGCCCCCATATAAACTGACCCCCAAATTTGGTTGCGATTGCTCTAAAAGAAGCAAATTTCATCCGATTCGGCTGAAATTCGGTACATGGTGTTACTATATGGTCTCTAACAACCATGCAAAAATTGGTCCACATCGGTCCATAATTATATATAGCACCCATATAAACAGATCCCCCAATTTGGCTTGCGGAGCTTCTAAGAGAAGAACATTTCATCCGATCCGGTTGAAATTTAGTACATGGTGTTAGTATATGGTATCTAACAACCACGCAAAAATTGGTCCACATCGGTCCATAATTATATATAGCCCCCATATAACCCGATCCCCCGATTTGGCTTGCGGAGCCTCTAAGAGAAGCAACTTTCATCCGATCCGGCTGAAATTTGGTACATGGTATTAGTATCTCGTCTCTAATGACCATGCAAAAATTGGTCCACATCGGTCCATAATTATATATAGGCCCCATATAAACCGATCACCAGATTTGACCTCCGGAGCCTCTTGGAAGACCAAAATTAATCCGATTCAGTTGAAATTGGGTACGTGGTGTTAATATATGGCCTCAAACACCCATACAAAAATTGGTCGAAATCGGTCAATAATTGTATATGGGCCCCATATAAACCGATCCCAAGATTTGACCTACGGAGCCCCTTGGAAGAGCAAAATTCATCCGATTCGGTTGAAATTTGGTACGTGATGTTAGTATATGGTATCCAACAACCATGCAGGAATTGGTTCATATCAGTCCATAGTTATATATAGCCCCTATATAAACCGATCCCCAGATTTGACCTCTGGTGCCTTTTGGAAAAGCAAAATTCATCCGATCTGGTTGAAATTTGGTACGTGGTGGTAGTATATGATATTGAACAACCATGCCAAATGTGGTCCATAACAGTCCATAATCATATATAGCCCCCATATAAACCGATCCCCACATTTGGTTTTGGAGCCTCTTGGAGGAGTAAATTTCATCCGAGTCAGTTGAAATTTGGTACATTGTGCTAGTATATGGCCGTTAACAACAATGTCTAACTAGGTCCATATCGGTCTATAGTTATATATAGATCTCAGATAAATCGATTTCCAATCACACAAAAATTATTTGTAGACTTACCCAGCAAAAAAAGCGTCGCCTAAAAAGTAATGAAAATGTTCTTTTTGGATCCGGAAGTGGTGCAAAATTGACGCAGAAGCGATGACCATTGCTAACCATTGCACCACGGGAGCCACCGTGGTGCAATGGTTAGCATGCCCGCCTTGCATACACAAGGTCGTGGGTTCGATTCCTGCTTCGACCGAGCACCAAAAAGTTTTTCAGCGGTGGATTATCCCACCTGAGTAATGCTGGTGACATTTCTGAGGGTTTCAAAGCTTCTCTAAGTGGTTTCACTGCAAAGTGGAACGCCGTTCGGACTCGGCTATAAAAAGGAGGTCCCTTGTCATTGAGCTTAACATGGAATCGGGCAGCACTCAGTGATAAGAGAGAAGTTCACCAATGTGATATCACAATGGACTGAATAGTCTAAGTGAGCCTGATACATCGGGCTGCCACCTAACCTAACCTAACATGGGCTTGTCATAGGACGGAAGTCCTCCATTTCAAAAGCAGGTGCACTGAATTTGGATCACTTCTTTAGGTGTGATCCGAATTCAATGTTTTGGATTAAAAAATTCTGTGATATTTTGTCAAATAAATAATTTTTATATTTTTTATAATTTTTAATGGATTCTAAGGCATGTCTGAAACGTTTGACCTCAAATATTTTCACAAATTCACAATTTTTTCAGTTTGGATTTAGCATTTTGTTCGACAAAATTTAAATAATTTGTACCATTTTATGAATTCTTAAACTGTTTTTAACCAATTTGAAACAAAAAAAAAATAAAATTACCCATTAAAAATATTAAAAAAGCATGTTATAAAAAATTGAATGAAAAGAACTTCCTGTGTAGTTAAAATAAAGAACATCATTGGGAGTACATCTTCTCGAAGTGTTTTTAAAGTTGTGCTTTTGGAAGAACTTCCAAATTTTTTTTGCTGGGTACCTATACATAACTTTTTTGTCTAATATATGCCACGTATGGACTAACCCACAATTTAGAAAACTATGTTAAGAAGTTTTAAGATACCACAACCCAATTAATTCGATTGTGGATGACAGTCTTTCGTAGAAGTATATATATATATATATATATATATATATATATATATATATATATATATATATATATATATATATATATATATATATATATATATATATATATATATATATATATATATATATATATATATATATGTATTTGTTGTTCCGGTCGCAATTATTAACAGATTTGGATGAAATTTAGTACAGGGTGTTTCTTGGACACAAGGAAGAAATCAGATCAAATTTAGATATGGCTCCCATATATATATATATATATATATATATATATATATATATATATATATATATATATATATATATATATATATATATATATATATATATATATATAACCTTTTTTACAAACCGTTCGTCATAAAATTTTGCATAGTATTCCTTATCACCCTTTTAGTCTGCAAAATTGAATCGAAATCGGTTCAGATTTAGATATAGCTCCCATATATATGTATCGCCCGATTTTCCCAAATTTGGCCATAAAAACCTTATTTATTAAGCGATCTTACAACTTTTTTATCACCCTTTTAGTCTGCAAAATTGAATCGAAATCGGTTCAGATTTAGATATAGCTCCCATATATATGTATCGCCCGATTTTCCCAAATTTGGCCATAAAAACCTTATTTATTAAGCGATCTTACTCAAACTTGGCTTACTCTAATCTTTTATGGTACTGACAATATATGCTAAAAATAATCGAAATCGGTTCGGATTTAGATATAGCTCCCATATATATGTATCGCCCGATTTGGTCAAATTTGCGCGTAAAACCCTTATTTATCAACCGATAGTACTCAAAGTTAATCAAAGGTAATCTCTATACCTTTAACTGTATGTGCGCAATTTCATCGAAATCGGTTCAGATTTAGTTAAAGCTGTATGTATCGCTGTATGTATGTAATATGTATCGCCCGATTTGGTCAAATTTGCGCGTAAAACTCTTATTTATCAACCGATTGTACTCAAAGTTAATCAAAGTTAATCTTCTATACCTCTAACTGTATGTGAGCAATTTCATCGAAATCGGTTCAGATTTAGATATAGCTCCCATATATATGTATCGCCCGATTTGGTCAAATTTGCGCGTAAAACCCTTATTTATCAACCTATCTTACTCAAAGTTGGCTAATTGTAATCTTCTATAGCTCTAACTGTATGTGCGAAATTTCATCGAAATTGGTTCAGATTTAGATATAGCTCCCATATATACGTATCGCCCGATTTTGCCAAATTTGGCCGTAAAACCTTTATTTATCAACAGATCGTAACCAAGGTTGGCTAAATGTAATCTTCTAACATATAGCACTAACTGTATGTGCAAATTTCATCAATCGGTTCAAATTTAGATATAGCTCCAATATATATATATGTATCGACCGATTTTTAAAAATTTGCCCCTAATAACTTTATTTTTGACCATAGGGGCCTCTTTTATTAACTGATCGTACTCAAATTTTACACAAGGTAACCTTATGTAGTATCAATCATAACTGCAAAATATTATACAAATTGGTTCAGATTTAGATATAGGTCCCATGTATATGCATAGCTCGATTTTGCCATATTTGGCCATAATACTCTTATTTATGAACCTATGTTATTCATATTTCAAATTTAGATGTACTAGCTGATCGTATTTAGACATACATGTAGCTCTTACATAATAATATTGCCTGATTTTACAACTTTGGATTTATTACCCACAACTAATTGACCGATTCCCTCTTTTTTATACCCTCCACCATAGGATAGGGTATATTAACTTTGTCATTCCGTTTGTATCACATCGAAATAGTGCTCTAAGACCCCATAAAGTATATATATTCTGGGTCGTGGTGAAATTTTGAGTCGATCTGAGCATGTCCGTCCGTCCGTCCGTAACGAACGAAACAAGCTATCGACTTGAAATTTGGCACAAGTAGTTGTTTTTGAAGTAGGTCGGATGGTATTGCAAATGGGCCATATCGGTCCACTTTTACGTATAGCCCCCATATAAACAAACCCCCAAAAATTTGACTTGTGGATCCTCTAAGAGAGGCAAATTTCATACGATCCGGTTGAAATTTGGTACATGGTGTCAGCATATGATCTCTAGCAACCATGCAAAAATTGGTCCACATCCTCTAAGAGAAGCAAATTTTATCCGATCCGGCTGAAATTTGGTACGTGGTATAAGTATATAGTCTCAAACAATTATGTAAAAATTGGTCCACATCGGTCCATAATTATTTATAGCCCCCATATAAACAGATCCCCAGATTTGGCTTGCGGAGCCTCTAAGAGAAGCAAATTTCATCCGATCCTGCTGAAATTTGGTATATAGTGTTAATATATGGTCTCTAATGACCATGCAAAAATTGGTCCACATCGGACCATAATTATATATATCCCCCATATAAACAAATCACCAGATTTAACCTCCGGTGCCTTGTGGAGAAGCAAAATTCATCCGATCTGGTTGAAATTTGGTACGTTGTGGTCGTATATGATATTTAACAACCATGCCAAAAGTGATCCATATCAGTCCATAATCATATATAGCCCCCATATAAACCGATCCCGAGATTTAGTTTTGGAGCCTCATGGAGGAGCAAATTTCATCCGAGTCATTGTGCTAGTATATGGCCGTTAACAACTATGCCTAACTAAGTCCATATCGGTCTATAGTTATTTATAGTCCTCAGATAAATGGATCCCCAATCACACAAAAATTGGTCCATATCAAATTCATAATTGTATATAGCCCCCATATAAGCGACCCCCATATTTCAATTCTGGCTCTCTACGTACCGTGCAAAAGTCCATATTGATTCGTAATTGATTGTAGACTTACCTATACATACCTTTTTATACCCTGCTCCACACTGTGGACCTAGACTTTGATTTTGTAATCAAAGTCTAGGTCGCAGTTTTAGTCCAATCGACTTCAAATTTGGCACAAGTATGTGTTTTGGCTCAGAATAGATCCCTATTGATTTTGGAAGAAATCGGTTCAGATTTAGATATAGCTCCCATATATATATTTCGCCCGATATGGACTTATATGGCCCCAGAAGCCAGAGTTTTACCCTAATTTGCTTAAAATTTTGCACAAGAAGAACAATTAGTACTATAGTCAAGTGTGGTAAATTTTATTGAAATCGACTCCATATAAAGTGATTTACAATTTAGTCCACAATGTTAAGGAATAAAACTCTACCTTGCCATCGATATCTGTCACAATTTGCCATCAGTAAATGTTACCACATCCCAAGTAATTCCATTGTAGTTGACCATCTTTACTGGAACTTTCTGCGCAATTCATTGCGGCCGGTATCTACACGCAAACAAAAAAAAAACGTGTACCGAAAACGTTTTTTTAGAGTTTTTTTGAATTTCTTCGGAAATTTTAAACTATTATCACCAAAGAAATTCGTTTGTTACAAAATGTTTATAATACCCTCCACCAAAGGATGGGGGTATATTAACTTTGTCATTCCGTTTGTAACACATCGAAATATTACTCTAAGACCCCATAAAATATATATATATATATATATATATTCTGGGTCGTGGTCGATCTAAGCATGTCCGTCCGTCTGTCCGTCGGTTGAAATCACGCTAACTTCCGAACGAAATAAACTACCGATTTGAAACTGGACACAAGTAGTTGTTATTGATGTAGGTCGGATGGTAATGCAAATGGGCTATATCGGACCACTTTTACATATAGCCCCCATATAAACCGACCCTCAGATTTGGCTTGAGGAGTTTCTTTGAGGAGCAAAATTCATCCGATCCGGTTGAAATTTGGTACATGGTGTAAGTATATATTCTCTAAGAACTAAGCAAAAATTGGCCCAAATCGGGCCATAATTATGTATAGCCCCCATATAAACCGATCCCCAGATTTGGCTTGGGGAGTCTCTAAGAGAAGAAAATTTCATCCAATCTGGCTGAAATTTGGTACATGGCGTAAGTATGTGGTTTGCAACAATCATGCAAAAATTGGTCCACGTCGGTCCATAATTATATATAGCCCCATACAAAACCGATCCCCAGATTTGACCTCCGGAGCCTCTTGGAGGAGCAAAATTAATCCGATCCGGTTAATATAGAGTCTCTAACAACCACTCAAAAAATGGTCCAAATTGGTCCATAATTATATATAGCCCACATATAAATCGATCCCGAGATTTGACCTCCGGAGCCTCTTGAAGGAGAAAATTTCATCAGATCCGTTTGAAATATGGTACGTGGTGTTAGTATATGGTCTGCAACAATCATGCAAAAATTGGTCCAAATCGTTCCAAAATTATATATAGCCCCCATATAAACCGATCCCCAGATTTGACCTCCGGAGCCTCTTGAAGGAGAAAATTTCATCAGATTCGGTTGAAATTTGGTACGTGGTGTTAGTATATGGTCTGCAACAATCATGTAAAAATTAGTCCATATCGGTCCATAATCATATATAGCCCCCATATAAACCGATCCCCAGACTTGGTTTTGGAACCTCTTGGAGGAGGAAATTTCACCCGATTCAGTTGAAATTTGGTACATTCTGCTAGTATATGGCAGCTAACAATCATGCCAAAATTAGTCCATATCTGTCGATAATTATATATAGCCCCCACATAAAGTTCGGCCTGGCCGAACTTACGGCCGCATATACTTGTTTTTTCAATAACTTTTTGGTCTTCAGTCGAAGCAGGGATGACCCTTGGTATGCAACCACTGCTCCACGGTGCCCAACTAAATGCATGTTTCTGTTAAATAAAATTTGTTTGATCGTCTCATGGGCGCCGCAAACTATGCTATATAAATATAACTTATAACGATAATTGTCTATTAATGACAATAATAGTAACGTAGCCCAGTGGATAGTGCGTTAGCTTAAACAAAATTTAAAGTTTTTTTTTTTAATTTTTTAAAAATTATAAAATCAAATAATTTCTTCTACATTGTTTGTATTACAGAAAAAGGTGCTAAGAACTAAAAACCTCATGAAAGTGAGAAAAATGTGAGGGAAAATGCAATTAACCAGAAAACATTGCGGCAGTTTTTCACTAGAAAGCTCTCTTTACGTTCAACCCAAGTGAATAAGCTACTAAGAGAATTTTAAGGGGATAAGTGCTCTTAGACGTTGTTCTTCTAAAATCCGATCTAGACAAATAAGTCCAAAGAGATATTGCAGGAGAATGCCCAGAAGTATATATGATCCCCCGCGGTCCAAACCAAGCGAACAAGCTCCAAGGCAGATACTCAAAAAAGCCTTAGAGCACCCCAGAACCGTTAGGTTAAGATTTTCTTGAAGCCGTACCATGAAACCAATATCTCGCAATCTAAAGCAAATTGGCTACCATGGCCTATTGCATTTTAATGTTCATCATTCAATATAACGATTATACTCAAGTAAATTGTAATTAACTAATAGAAATAATTACTAACGTCATAATTGTTGGACAAATATTAAAGAAATGTTTTTAAATTCCATTGAGTGGTAATATGGAATAAAGCGGAAATCATCAAATAGCTAAACACTCCATTAAAATCATTAATCCAATAATTATGAACATTGCTCTGAACTACAAATAATTCAGTGTCTAATGGTTATTTACACTTAAGCAGCATCTAGAAATCTTATAAACCATTACTTTTATACTTTATTTTTTACCAAAAAAAAAGAATAGTTTTTGTGGACATAATTGATTTGATGGTATTTCGGTATGCTTCTAAAACACCCGCTACTACTTAATTCATTTTATCGAAATGTTCAAATCGCATACATTTGACATGAATTGGCATATATTCAAAAAGTGAAATATTTCAATTTGTCGGCATTTTTATCTCAACCGTCGTAATAGTGACTTCTAAAAGACACTTTGTAATTATTGGACAATAGAAAAAAAAAAAGAAAATAGATTTTGAATGGTAGGAAAAAAAAACACGCACACAATAATAAACAGACAAACGAACGCTAACTTGAACAAGCTAAAGAAGAGAACATAACTTCACACATATTTATGAAATAAAAATCACAATGAGGTGATCACAAAACAAAGCAAAAAAAAAAACACAGAAATAGTTTAAATTGTTTACCGGCTATGCTTGCCTATTTTCTTGTAGTTATTCAATTAAACACTTTAACAAACATTGTATGGATACGAAGATTGTGTAGATGCCATAGTCATACCAGCAACAATAAACGACTTTGAAGATCACTACAAGTTAAATAAATTGTAAAAAAAGACTCTGAGATCTGCATTATCCGTATTTAGTCTACAGAAAAAAACAGCAATTACTAATTATCCTTAATTTGGCAGTACGAATAAAAAATAAAATAAGTTTCACAATAAATTTTTAGTATACTCGTATATTAGGTTTAAGTTTAGGTTTAGGTTAGGTGGCAGCCCGATGTATCAGACTCACTTAGACTATTCAGTCCATTGTGATACCACATTGTTGAACTTTTCTCTGTGGTATCACAATGAACTGAATAGTCTAAGTGAGGCTGATACATCGGGCTGCCACCTAACCTAAACCTAATATACGAGTATAATAAAAATTTATTGTGAAACGTATTTTATTTTTTATTCGTACTGCCAAATTAAGAATAATTAGTAATCAATCAATATATCACACAGTCTTGCCTTAACCCATGGTACACATTCTTCAACTGTAGCGGTAGTGAGTTATCGATCCATAAGTGTGAAAAAAGCTGAATCACTGATCAGAAGTCAAAGACAACAAACACCGAAAATAAATACAATAGACATTATGCGCCATTTAAGCCTCAGACAATTTATTTATTATCATTTTCCCCCAATGTCTTCCGTATATGTCTGGACTTCTTTTCACATTTTATTCGTCAAAGATCAAAGGTATTGCTTGTGTGCGTGTGTTTTTTTCTCTGTATTGGAAATTATCAAAATGATGGTGTTTTTTTTGTGTAAAATGATTTTTATGATCATAAAATTGGAAACTATTTTGTTTATCTGTGATTTTGAGATGATTTACTTCTAGCTACATAGCCATTTCGTATTGGAGTGCGTTACAAATTATATTGTATGAATGTTGTCAGTTTGATGCCGTTGATGTTCAATCTATTGTTTAGAGCTGTCTTTGTTGCTTTGTGGTCCAAAACGAGAGGGTCCAATTGCTATCGTACAAAAACCATAAAACTTATAATTATCCCCATAAACTCAAAGAGGTACCAGCTCAGCAACAACGTAACGTTTAGCCAAGGTAGTTAGAATGCTGACAAATGAAAATGTTATTTCTTTTGATTGCTATTGTCCAATGAAATAGAAAAATTTCCAATAATAACCACCATTGAGCAGCGCTTGTGATTTATATTCTTCTTCATAATGGTGGGGTTTTTCCTTGTTCTGATATCTATCCATCATTTTAAATAGATAACTTCCAAAATACTGTGTTTGTTGTTTTTTTCTCAAGTATAATATTGTGATGATTTCAATCAAGCTCTGGGGACCCTATTACATCTTGTCAAGTGTTGTATGATGTGCCAGATTTTGGAGCATAGTTCATTTGGTTTGTTAAGAATAACTTCTTTTACTGGTTTTCTTTTTAAAATGAAATGGGAATTTCAGGAAAGTCATTTGTTTGTTGATTTGAAAAACAAAAGGCTTAAGACACAAACATGCTTTCAACAAAATTGTTCAGGAATTTGTAATTATGTGGTTTAATATGGGAATATATTATTTAATGATCTCGTTAGTTGGAAACGGTAATTAATTGCATATACACTCAAAAAAATGCACCTAGTATATAATATATGTTATTATATTTCACAATCGAAAAACAATTTTTGTAGTTAAATTTTATTTTTATACCCACCACCATAGGATGGGGGTATATTAACTTTGTCATTCCGTTTGTAACACATCGAAATATTGCTCTAAGACCCCATAAAGTATATATATTCTGGGTCGTGGTGAAATTCTGAGTCGATCTGAGCATGTCCGTCCGTCCGTCCGTCCGTCCGTCTGTTGAAATCACGCTAACTTCCGAACGAAACAAGCTATCGACTTGAAACTTGGCACAAGTAGTTGTTATTGGTGTAGGTCGGATGGTATTGCAAATGGACCATATCGGTCCCCATTTACGTATAGCCCCCATATAAACGGACCCCCAAATTTGGCTTACGGAGCCTCTAAGAGAAGCAAATTTCATCCGACCCGGCTGATCGGATGAAATTTTGGCTTGGTCTCTAATGACCATGCCAAAATTGGCTCACATCGGTGCACAATTATATATAGCCCCCATATAAACCGATCACCAGATTTGACCTACGGAGCCTCTTGGAAGACCATAAAGCATCTGATTCAG
Organism: Haematobia irritans; assembly: GCF_050003625.1. Classification (NCBI taxonomy): domain Eukaryota; kingdom Metazoa; phylum Arthropoda; class Insecta; order Diptera; family Muscidae; genus Haematobia; species Haematobia irritans. The sequence goes on along the minus strand of NC_134400.1, from coordinate 36,150,378 downwards.
TTGATATTTGGTACGTGGTGTTAATATATGGCCTCAAACACCCATGCAAAAATTGGTCGAAATCGGTCCATAATTATATATAACCCCCATATAAACCGATCACCAGATTTGACCTACGGAGCCTCTTGGAAGAGAAAAATTCTTCCGATTCGGTTAAAATTTGGTACGTGATGTAAGTATATGGTATCCAACAACCATGCATGAATTGCCAGCAAAAAAAGCATCGCCAAAAAAGTAATGAAAATGTTCTTTTTTGATCCGGAAGTGGTGAAAAATTGGCGCAGAAGCGATGAATTTAACATGGGCTTGTCACAGGACGGAATTCCTCCATTTCAACAGCCGTTGCACTGAATTTGCATCTCTTCTTTAGGTGTGATCCGAATTCAATGGTTTGGATGTAAATTAAAAAATTCTGTGATATTTTGTCAAATAAATAATTTGTATAACTTTTTATAATTTTTAATGGATCCTAATGCTTGTCGGAAACGTTTGACCTCAAATATTTTCAAAAATTCAAAATTTTTTTCAAATTGGATTTAGCATTTTTGTCGATAAAATTTAAATGATTTGTACCAGTTTATGAATTCTTACTCTGTTTTTAACGTACTTGAAATAAAAAAAAGTTAAAATTATCCATTAAAAGTATGAAACAAACAAGTTATTAAAAATTGAATTAAAAGAACTTCCTGGGTAGTTAAAATAAAGAACATCATTAGGAGTGCATCTTCTGGAAGTGCTTTTAAAATTGTGCCTTTGGAAGAACTTCCAATTTTTTTGCTGTGTGGTTCATATCAGTCCATAATTATATAGACCCCATATGAACTGATCCCCAGATTTGAACTCCGGAGCCTCTTGGAAGAGCAAATTTAATCCGATCCGGTTGAAAGTTAGTACGTGGTGTTAGTATATGGTATCTAACAACCATGCAAAAATTGGTCCACATCGGTTAAAAATAATATATAGCCCCCATATAAACCGATCCCCAGATTTGACCTCCGGTGCCTTTTGGAGAAGCAAAATCCATCCGAGCTGATTGAAATTTGGTACGTGGTTTTACTATATGATATTTAACAATCATTCTAAAAGTGGTCCATAATCATATATAGCCCCCATATAAACCGATCCCGAGATTTGGTTTTGGAACCTCTTGGAGAAGCAAATTTCATCCGAGTCAGTTGAAATTTGGTACATTGTGCCAGTATATGGCCGTTAACAACCATGCCTAACTAGGTCCATATCGGTCTATAGTTATATATAGCCCTCAGATAAATCGATCTCCAATCACAGAAAAATTGGTCCATATCAAGTTCATAATTGTATATAGCCCCCATATAAGCAACCCCCATATTTCAATTCTGGCTCCCTTCGTACCGTGCAAAAGTTCATATCGATTCGTAATTATTTGTAGACTTACCTACACATACCTTTTTTATCTAATATATACCACGTATGGATTAACTCACAATTTAGAAAACGATTTATGATAACACAACCCAAGTAATTCGATTGTGGATGACAGTCTTTCGTAGAAGTTTCTCCGCAATCCATGTTGGAGGGTACATAAGATTCGGCCTGGCCGAACTTACGGCCATATATACTTGTTTTTTTTTTCGAAGTTTTCCACAGGCCAATGTTTGTCACCAACATTTTATGAATAAAACGTGGGAATAAAGTTCAATGACTGTACACATATGTTCAATATGAACTAAAGCAAAAGAAAATTTTCTTACGATTCCCAAAAATAGTAAGAATGAACTACAGTATGGTTAATGTGATCATGATTTGGTGCTAATGATTTTTTTAAACTTTTAGTTCATTTTTTTTTTAAGTACACCATGGCATTACTTTTTCCAGGTTTTAGCCACGCTTTGTGGAAACCTTAAAATGTGAGTTTATAATTAGGTTCTATTTTCGCATGACGTAGTCCATTCTTGCTGTAAAACAGTTTACTTTTTTCTGTGTGTATCCGATTTTGGAATATTGTTTATTTGGATTAAAAAAAATCTAAACCAGCAAAGGAATTTCAGGTAAGACATTATTTGTTTTGAAAAACAAAAGACTTAAGACACAAACACATTTTTCAGCAAAAATGCTTTGGAATTTTATTTTGGCGAATTATTGTAGGAATAATTCTTTCAATGTTCTTAATGCTCTTGTTTGGTGGAAACGGTAAATAATTGTATATATTTCCAAAAAAACAAAACTATTAACCTAATATAAATGGTAATATACACTGAAAAAAGATGTGACCTAATATGAAAGATTATGCGACCAAAATAGTTCGACACGCAAATTATACATTAAAAGAAGGTTTATAATCTTAGCTTCAGATTTTTTTTTTTATACCCTCCATCATAGGATGGGGGTATATTAACTTTGTCATTCCGTTTGTAACACATCGGAATATTGATCTAAGACCCCATAAAGTATATATATTCTGGGTCGTGGTGAAATTCTGAGTCGATCTAAGCATGTCCGTCCGTCCGTCCGTCCGTCCGTCCGTCTGTTGAAATCACGCTAACTTCCGAACGAAACAAGCTATCGACTTGAAACTTGGCACAAGTCGTTGTTATCGATGTAGGTTGAACGGTATTGAAAATGGGCAATATCGGTCCACTTTTACGTATAGCCCCCATATAAAGGGACCCTCAGATTTGGCTTGTGGAGCCTCTAACAGAAGCATATTTCATCCGAAATTTGGTACATGGTGTTGTTATATGGTCTCTAACAACCATGCAAAAATTGGTCCACATCGCTCCATAATTATATATAGCCCCCATATAAACCGATCCCCAGATTTGGCTTGCGGAGCCTAAAAGAGAAGCAAATTTCATCCGATCCGGCTGAAATTTGGTACATGGTGTCAGTATATGGTCTCTAACAACCGTGCAAAAATTGGTCCACATCGGTCCATAATTATATATAGCCCCCATATAAACCGATCCCCGGATTTGGTTTGCGGAGCCTCAAAGAGAAGAAAATTTCATCCGATCCGGCTGAAATTTGGTACATGGTGTTGGTATATGGTTTGTAACAACCATGCAAAACTTGGTACACATCGGTCAATAATTATATATAGCCCCCATATAAACCGATCCCCAGATTTGGCTTGCGGAGCCTCAAAGAGAAGCAAATTTCATCTGATCCGGCTGAAATTTGGTACATGGTGTTGGTATATGGTCTCTAACAACCATGCAAAAATTGGTCCACATCGGTCCATAATTATATATAGACCCCATATAAACCGATCCCCATATTTGGGTTCCGGACCCTCAAAGAGAAGCAAATTTCATCCGATCCGACTGAAATTTGGTACATGATATTGGTATATGGTCTCTAACAATCATGCAAAAATTGGTCCACATCGGTTCATAATTATATATAGCCCCCATATAAACCGATCCCCAGATTTGGCTTGCGAAGTCTCCAAGAGAAGCAAATTTCATCCAATCCGGTTGTAATTTGGAACATGGTGTTAGTATATGATCTTTAACAACCGTGCCCGAATTGGTCCATATCGGTCCATAATTATATATAGCCCCCATATAAAACGTTCTCCAGATTTGACCTCCGGAATCTCTTGGAGGAGAAAAATTCATCCGATCCGGTTCAAATTAGGAACGTGGTGTTAGTATATGGTCGCTAACAACCATACCAAAATTGGTCCAATCACACAAAAATTGGTCCATATCGGTTCATAATCATGGTTGCCACTAGAGCCAAAAATAGTCTACCAAAATTTTATTTCTATAGAAAATTTTGTCAAAATTTTATTTCTATAGAAAATTTTGTCAAAATTTTATTTCTAGAGAAAATTTTGTTAAAATTTTATTCGGTTCATAATAAATTTTCATCATTGTCAAAATTTTATTTCTATAGAAAATTTTGTTCAAATTTTATTCGGTTCATAATCATAGTTGCCACTCGAGCCAAAAATAATCTACCAAGATTTTATTTCTATAGAAAATTTTGTCAAAAGTTTATTTCTATAGAAAATTTTGTGAAAATGATATTTCTATAGAAAATTTTGTTAAAATTTTATTTCTGTAGAAAATTTTGTCAAAATTTTATGTCTACTTTGTCAAACTGAATTATATACCTATTGGATCGATCTTTTTTGATTTAATATATACCACGTATGGACTTACATACAATTTAGAAGATGGTGTTAGGAGGTGTTAAGATACCTTGCCATCGGCAAGCGTTACCGCAACTTAAGTAATTCGATTGTGGGTGGCAGTGTTTAGAAGAAGTTTCTACGCAATCCATGATGGAGGGTACATAATCTTCGGCCTGGCCGAACTTACGGCCGTATATACTTGTTTTTTTATTAAATTTACGAAACGAATCTCAGAAATTTTTGTACCTAGGCTAAATTCGTATGTCTTTGAACTAAGAACAATTTTTTCTAAAGTAAAGAAAAATATTTGATTTGAGAAATCGATTTTGGATTTGCTGATATATTGAATATTTATATTTAAAATAAAAGCGCATCAATATATTCTAAGATTTATTTGTAGATGTTTGCCTTTGTTCTTTGAACTTTCTTTTTTGTTTGTTTTTGAATTAAGAAAACATTTTTTGCTCTTAAGTATCTGTTATAATTTGGAGTTTTAAAGTAGCATATGTTTATACGTGAAGAGCTTTATTAATTTATCGTAAGAAGAGACTTAAAATTCGATAAAAGAGATCTGTATCCGCTAGATAGGTTTCTAAAAATTTCTTTATTTTAAAGAAGTTGTTTTTTTAATTGTGAAACATTATCAAAATGTTTAAGGGAAGACCAAAATCTTTGGATTCAAGTAAACATTTTTTTGAGTGTAACCAAAAACTTTCATTAATATAAAGGAATCTTAACCTATAGGATGTTTACAAAATTTGTTTTAAAATTGTTCTTTATTAAATTTAGAATACTTGTCGTTGAAAGTAAATTTTCTTTAATGTTAACAAATAAATTTTTGATTTATGTATATAAATAATCTTTTAATTAAAAAATATTTAATATACATGTTAGGGAGCTTAAAATCCTAGGTTTAAAGTTTTTTTTTTTTTTTTTGGTAATTACGAAAACTTTGTTTGCTTAGAAAATCGAATGAAATTTGCCCTTCCAGGAGGCTCTAGAAGTAAAGTCTAAAGTCGGGTGGAGCCGCCTATAGTATACCATTTACCACTATGTGGACAAACTTTTAATGGAGACAATTTAGTGGCGATTTTACAAGGATATTGGTTAGATCTCGCCAAGATATGTGGTCAAGTATGGGTTGTGATATATTATTTGGTCTTATTTAAAACTCAACCATTCTGTGGAAATTCAGTGTGTAGGATATGACTAAGATAATGGGAAATCATCACCGAATTTTGTGTAAAGTGTGGGCATTTTGGACATATTTGTATAAACCGGAAAAATGAATATATGGAGGCTTTATCTAAATCTGAATAAAATTAAATCAAACTTGACAAACTTAAATATCATAATATATATATTCTCTGCGGAAACCATCCAGTCAATTGGAGGAAAATCCCATTGAAAATGGGTCTAAAATATGAAACAGTCTACCATATTCCCCCAACTCTGGTGTACGTATATATGGGAGCTATATATAATCTGAACCGATTTTGACTAAATTTGACATGCATAGTTAGAATAATAATTCTGCTATCTCTGCAAAATTTCACGAAAATGGGAGCATAACTTTGGTAGAATGTCAATTCTACTCTCTGCACCCAGAGAAGGAATATGATCACCTCAAACATATATCAAGAGCAAAATGTCATTTTTGGATCGTAACCATGTAACATGTTCATTGCGACCATGTTATTTTCTCGGATATTATGTATCTGTTTTCCGAAAGCATGTTATGTTTGGCGAGAAAACAACATTTTTGCGACACACATTTTACATGGTCACCATCCAGAAATAACATTTTGCTCTTGAAACATGTTTGAGGTGATCATATTCCTTCTCTGCGTGTGTGCAAAATTTCATCGGTAGTAAACTTTGGCCTCTGTTGCCATATGCTTCTAAATTGGACGAAAGATATATATGGGAGCTATATCTAAATCTGAACCGATTTGGTTGATATTTTGCACGTTTCTCGAGACTAATAAAATATTTGGATGTCCGAAATTTGAAGAACATCGCTTGATAGACACGCAAATTATGAACAGATCGCGGATAAATATATGTATATGACAGCTATATCTAAATCTGAACCGATTTTTTCCAAAATCAATAGCGATTGTCTTTGTTGCAAAAAACAACCCTATACCAAATTTGAGGGCGATCGGACTTAAACTGCGATCTGTGCTTTGCGCACATAAATACATGAATCGACTAAGAATTTAATTCTAAGACGATCAGTATACTAAACGACGGGTCTCAGACTTTTCCTTCTTGGCGTTACATCCAAATGCACAAACTTATTACACCCTGTACCACCACTACGGTGAAGGGTATACACATGGTCCTATATTTTTATACCCTCCACCATAGGATGGGGGTATATTGACTTTGTCATTCCGTTTGTACCACATCGAAATATTGCTCTAAGACCCCATAAAGTATATATATTCTGGGTCGTGGTGAAATTCTGAGTCGATCTGAGCATGTCCGTCCGTCCGTCTGTTGAAATCACGCTAACTTCCGAACGAAACAAGCTATCGACTTGAAACTTGGCAAAAGTAGTTGTTATTGATGTAGGTCGGATGGTATTACAAATGGGCCATATCGGTCCACTATTACGTATAGCCCCCCATATAAACGGACCCCCAAATTTGGCTTGCGATTGCTCTAAGAGAAGCACATTTCATCCGATCCGGCTGAAATTTGGTACATGGTGTTAATATATGGTCTCTAACAACCATGCAAAAATTGGTCCATATCGGTCCACTTTTACGTATAGCCCCCATATAAACGGACCCCCAAATTTGGCTTGCGATTGCTCTAAGAGAAGCAAATTTCATCCGATCCGGCTGAAATTTGGTACATGATATTAGTATATAGTCTCTAAGAACCATTCAAAAATTGGTCCATATCAGTCCATAATTATATATAGACCCTATATAAACCGATCCCCAGATTTGAACTCCGGAGCCACTTGGACGAGCAAAATTCATCCGATCCGGTTGAAATTTGCAACGTGGTGTTAATATATGGCCGCTAACAACCATGCCCAAATTGGTCCATATCGGTCTATAGTTACATATAGCCGATCCCCAATCACACAAATATTGGTCCATATCGGTTCATAATCATGCTTGCCACTCTAGAAAAATTTGTCGAAATTTTATTCCTATAAAAAATTTTGTCAAATTTTATTTCTATAGATAATGTTGTCAAAATTTTAATTCTATAGAGAATGTTGTCAAAATTTTAAATCTTTTGAAAATTTAGTAAAAATTTTATTTCTACAGAAAATTTTGTCAAAATGTTATTTCTATAGAAAATTTTGTTAAAATCGTATTTCTATAGAAAATTTTGTCCAAATTTTACTTCTATAGAAAATTTTGTCAAAATTTTAATCTATTGTCAAACTTAATTATATACGTATTTAATCGTTCATTTTTAGTTTAATATATACCACGTATGGATACCTTGTCATCGGCAAAAGTTACCGCAACCCAAGTAATTCGATTGTGGATGACAGTCTGCAGTAGAAGTTTCTACGCAATCCATGGTGGGGGGTACATAAGCTTCGGCCTGGCCGAACTTACGGCCGTATATACTTGTTTTTTTTTTTTAGGAGCATCTCGGGACCCTCCATCAATTTTTTTCCACTTCCAATGATGTTTTTGGACCAATTTGAGAAAATACGCTTTTTGGCTGTTTTTGGACAATGAAATATCGCAAACAAGAAAAGAAAATCAAAAAAAAATAGTCCCTATTGGCTTTTTCACTTCCATGGAATTTCTTTTGAGATTGTTTTACAAATTATTAGGATTTTCAATCTTTATTAAGTTTAAATACAAAAAATATATTTCTACAAAAATATAAGCCGAAAATAACAAAATAAGAGCGATGTAAAAAATAAACAATAATCATTCGAAAAAAATATTTGATAAAAAAAAATACCGCTGAAGAGATATGAACCTGTGTTCATTATTTTTTTAGTCATACTAATAAAGAACATCTCGAGAAGTAGTTAGAATAGTATACCTTGGTGTCATATTACGTTCCTATGACAAACATTTGAATTGACGTTTCGTGTTTAATGGTGTTTGTTCCTGATTTTGTAAGGCGTTGCCAACATACCCAGATTCAGGGCGTTGAACCTGGGTTTGTCGGACTAAATTATAAAATTTATATAATTAGAATATAAAAAGTGTATTAAAAATATTGCTAAAAATAAAAGTGAAATTGGCAAAAAAATTGTTTTTTAGTTTTTTTTTTTTTAATTTCTTCATGCAAATGAAATTCCAAGGCACAACGCCTAAAGCAATTCAATGGATCTAGAAATGAGGTACTTTCGTCCTATGACAAGCCCATGTAAAATTCATTGGAGATGATCCAAGTTTGGAAGCTCTTTTTTGCTGGGATTAAGATTTTTTTTGTTTCTTTCAAGTCCTATGCCCTTGAAATAGCTCAAGGTTTCCTTAATGAAAAGGAAACCATTTTTAGTTGAAAGCAATAAATTAGATCAGATATCAAATCTTTTAATGAAATAGCTTAAACAAGTATATAAGGCCTTAACTTCGGCCAGGCCGAAGCTTATGTACCCTCCACCATGAATTGCGTAGAAACTTCTACTGTAGACTGTCATCCACAATCGAATTACTTGGGTTGCGGTAACACTGCCGATGGCAAGGTATCTTAAAACTTCCTAACACCGTCTTCTAAATTGCAAGACAGTCCATACGTAGTAATATATTAAACTAAAAAAGGCCGACTAAGTACGTATATAATTAAGTTTGACAAAATTTTGTATAGAAATAAAATTTTGATAAAAGTTTCTATAGAAATAAAATTTTGACAACATTTTCTATAGAAGTAAAATTTGGACAAAATTTTCTATAGAAATAAAATTTTAACAAATTTTTCTATAGAAATAAAATTTTGTCAAACTTTCTATAGAAATAAAATTTTGACAAAATTTTCTATAGAAATAACATTTTGACAAAATTTTCTGTAGAAATAAACTTTTGACAAAATTTTCTATAGAAATAACATTTTGACAAAATTTTCTGTAGAAATAAACTTTTGACAAAATTTTCAATAGAATAGAATAGAATTAAAATTTTAACAACATTCTCTATACAATTAAAATTTTGACAACATTTTCTATAGAAATAAAATTTTGTCAAAATTTTCTGTAGAAATAAAGTTTGACAAAATTTTCTATAGAAATAACATTTTGAAAAAAAAATTCTATAGAAATAAAATTTTGACAAAATTTTCTATAGAAATAAAATTTGACAAAATTTTCTATAGAAATAAAATTTTGGTAGATTATTTTTGGCTCGAGTGGCAACCATGACTATGAACCGATATGGACCAATTTTTGTGTGATTGGGGATCGGCTATATATAACTATAGACCGATATGGACCAAATGTGGCATGGTTATTAGCGGCCACATACTAACACCACGTTGCAAATTTCAACCTGATCGGATGAACTGTGCTTCTCCAAGAGACTCCGGAGATCAAATCTGGAGAACGGTTTATATGGGGGCTATATATAATTATGGACCGATATGGACCAATTCGTCTCCAGATCGTGTTTGTTAGAGACCACACCACAAATTTCAACCGGATCGGACGAATTTTGCTTCTCCAAGAGACTCCGGAGATCAAATCTGGGGATCGGTTTTTATGGGGGCTATATATAATTATGGACCGATATGGACCAATTTTTGCATGGTTGTTAGAGACCATATACTTACACCATGTACCAAATTTCAGCCAGATCGGATGAAATATGCTACTCCGCAAGCCAAATCTGGGGGTCCGTTTTTAGGGGGGCTATACGTAAAAGTCGACCGATATTGCCCATTTGCAATACCATACGACCTACATCAATAACAACTACTTGTGCCAAGTTTGAAGTCGATAGCTTGTTTCGTTCGGAAGTTAGCGCGATTTCAACAGACGAACGGACATGCTTAGATCGACTCAAAATTTCACCACGACCCAGAATATATATTCTTTATGGGGTCTTAGAGCAATATTTCGATGTGTTACAAACGGAATGACAAAGTTAATATACCCCCCATCCTATGGTGGAGGGTATAAAAACTAATATAAATTTTACGGATGTTGCATCTTTTCATGAATTTTAGAAAACATTTATTACTTTGAATTGCATCAATTTATTTTTAATTGTTTTTCAGTTAAAAATTTACTATTGATTTCGTGAAATCATAAAATAGGTTTCTTCTGCGTTGGCAATTTTTACCACTTTCCGAATAACTAATTCCCTTTACCGACCCAATTAAATTTGTAATTGAACATTTTTAAAATTAATTAAAATTTTAATTGGTAAAATGTTGGTGATATTTTTTTGTATACACGCAGAGATGAAATATGATCACCTCCGAGAGCAAAATGTTATTTTTGCATTTTTTGCGAAAAAATTGTTGTGCTCCCAGAAAATAACATGGCTGCGACAAAAATGTTCTGGGTGTATTTTTCGGGAATAGTTTCCATAGTCATTGAATATCACAACTATTTGAAAATTAAATTAAAAAATTAAATAAAAGAATCACAGCCACAATCCCTCACAACAAATTAAAATTCATGAGATAAGTTGGTCAAAGAAATTTTGAAAGCATATGAAATTTGGGATCATAAATCAACTTACTCCACATTAAATCAAAATACTTACAGTGTAACAAAAGGCCCGAGTTGGGAAAAATGGCTAAGCAAAATAGTTTTTCAAATGACCGTAGGAGAAAAATTTCATTTATGTCCCATGTCATAGAAAACCAAGAAAAAATGTTAAATTATACAAGCGCAATAAGGCTGGCAAAGAAAAAATTGCGTCAAAACTGAACAAAAAACGTCATAAACTATATGTGAAGAATAAAGATATAGAGACAGTTTAAGTATAGGAAAAAAATAGAAAGAAAAATGATGTTGTTGACAATTTGTTATAGTTATTGTCACCAGTGTCATAATAAAATTTTACCACAACACAATAAATTATACCAGCAACATCACCAAACAGACACAAATGGCCAAGACGATGCGATTGTATGTTGCCAGTTTGTTAACTCATTGTCTAAGCCTTTCCATCTATAACTTTCTGAGCTCTATCCCTGCGCATAGATGACAAGTGAGTGTTTTCCAATACACTAGAGACTAACAACAACCGGAGTTTGGATTTGTAAGCCTTTGTGCAAAAAAAATTGCTAATAAAATTTATTAGCGCCATGAAATTGGTTTACAATTGACATTCCATATTCTATGCGAGAAAAAAAAAACAAAACATTCTAAAACTTCAATGCAATATGGGGCTCACAGCTCTACTTGGTATCGGAGAGTTTTCTACGAGTCATGTGTGCATGCGCACTTTCGCATACATTTAGTTGCCCGTTTTCACCATCATTTGTCGCAATTCTATGGCAGCAACAACAAATCCATGTCCACTTGACTACAAGCGCCTCTGGATTGAAGATCACTTGTGTGTGTCATGCGGTATTGTTGTTATGTTAATGTGGTAGCAAATGTTTAGTGTAGTGTTGTTGTTACTGTCAATGATGTTGTTGATTTCATTACATTTTTGTGAAGTACACTCTACTTGAAGATTTAAGCAGACATTGCCTGTATCTTGTAAATGTAACGAATTGTACACACAAAGAAAATTTCATTAGGTTAGATTAGGTTAGGTGGCAGCCATTGTGATACTAATTGGTGAACATCTCTCTTATCACTGATTGCAGTCCGATTCCATGTTAAGCTCAATGACAAGGACCCTCCTTTTTATAGCCGAGTCCGAACGGTGTTCCACATATCAGTGAAAGCACTTATAGAAGCTTTGAAACCCCCAGAAATGTCACCAGCATTACTGAGGTGGAATAATCCACCGCTGAAAAACTTGTTGGTGTTCGGTCGAAGCAGGAATCGAACCCTCGACCTTTGTTTGCAAGGCGGGCATGCCATTGCACCAACCATTTGGTCGATTCCTGCTTCGACCAAACACCAAAAAGTTTTTCAGCGGTGGATTATCCCACCTCAGTAATGCTGGTGACATTTCTGAGGGTTTCAAAGCTTCTCTAAGTGGTTTCACTGCAATGTGGAACGCCGTTCGGACTCGGCTATAAAAAAGAGGTCCCTTGTCATTGAGCTTAACATGGAATCGGGCAGCACTCAGTGATAAGAGAGAAGTTCACCAATGTGGTATCACAATGGACTGAATAGTCTAAGTGAGCCTGATACATCGGGCTGCCACCTAACCTAACCTAACCATTGCACCACGGTGGCTCCCAAGAAAATTTCATTAAAATTGGCCAACGATAATTTTTATTATGACGATGATGATTTTCTGTAATTATAGGAAACCTTTCGATGTTTAGCACAATGACAAAAGATCTCATTTTTATAGCCAAGACCGAATAGCGTTTCACATTTCGACGAAACTAGTTGGAGAAGCATTTACTGATAGAAAAAGTTTCGTTATATTATCGAAATATGTCATTAAAGGTGAGACAATGAAATAAATTCATTAATACAATGAAATTTTCGTTATTAGAACGAATGATCTATTAATCAATGTAACGCTTCGTACTATTAATGAATATTTTTATTGTATTAATGAAAATGTTTCGTTATATCAATGAAATTTTTTCGCTGGCTTAATTTTAATGAAATATTCCATCAACCGCAACCATCAATACAGAGAGGGGATAATCTACCCATGAACATTTTTCATCTTTGGTTGAACCCATGACCAGGGCTGCCAATTTTGCCGATTTGACGATTTTGTACTCACAAAATTGACAATTCCGATTTTAAAGATATTAATTACGTTCTTTAGACACATAGTTTAGGGAGTTAAAGTTTTTACATTTTTAAGAAATTTTTGAAAATATTAAAATAAATTTGACAAATTTTGGGAAAAAATTCGGAAACAAAACGTGGAGTATTTTGGCTTTTCGAGTTTTGTCAAAATTCGTACAAACAATCATAATTTTTCCAAACTCCAGAGCAACCGTAAAAATTTTTAAGCAAAAAACTAAAATAAGATGATAGCTGGAGAATAATTCATTGGATGGAATATTTTAAAATGAAATAACTCAATTTGTTTTAATACCAAAATTTATAATGATTTACTCAGAATGTGCAATAGAAACTTTTATTAATTATGAAAAAAATCTAGTACAGTATAAAAAATAACCACATATAGGCATATCTGTCGGAAACACCATAAAAAAATCATTTGTTTTGGAAAACACGGGACTTTTTCTTTAGTTTCAAAATATTTAATTATACCCTTCACCACTACTGTGGTACAGGGTATAATAAGTTTGTGCATTTGTATGTAACGCCAAGAAATAGTAGTCATAGACCCATCTTTTAGTATACCGATCGGCTTAGAAATAAATTCTGAGTCGATTTAGCGATGTCCGTCTGTCTGTATATGTAATTTTGTGCACAAAGTACATGTCGCAGTTTAAGTCTGATCGTCCTCAAGTTTGACATGACGTCTTTCTTCGGATCAAAGACAATCGCTATTGATTTTGGAAAATATCGGTTCAGATTTAGATATAGCTGCCATATATTTATCACCGATTTAATCATAATTCATGTATTTATGAACCGATGTTCTTCAAATTGCGTACATCTGAATTTTTTGCCAGTCCCGTAAAATCTGCAGAATATAAGCTAAATCGGTTCAGATTTATATATAGCTTTCGCCAGATTTACACTCATATGACCACAGAGGCCAATTTTTTGCTCCGATTTAGTTGAAATTTTGCACAGGGAGTAGAATTAGCATTGTAACTATGCGTGCCAAATTTGGTTGAAATCGGTTCAGATTTAGATATATCTCCCACATATAGCTTTCGCCCGATTTACACTCATATGACCACAGAGGCCAATTTTTAGCTCCGATTTAGTTGAACACAGGGAGTAGAATTAGCATTGTGACTATGCGTGCCAAATTTGGTTGAAATCGGTTCAGATTTAGATATAGCTCCCATATATATGTTTTTCTGATTTCGACAAAATATGGTCAAAATACCAACATTTTACTTGCAAAATCGCCACTGCTTAGTCGAAAAGTTGTAAAAATTACTCTAATTTTCCTAAACTTCTAATATAAATATATCGAGCGATAAATCATAAATAAACTTTTGCGAAGTTTCCTTAAAATTGCTTCAGATTTAAAGGTTTCCCATATTTTTTTACTAACACTGTGTTTCACCCTAGTGCATTAGCCGACTTAAATGTTGAGTCTATAGATTTTGTAGAAGTTTATCAATTCTGTCCAGATCGAGTGATATTTAAATGTATGTATTTGGGACAAACCTTTATATATAGCCCCCAACACATTTGACGGATGTGATATGGTATCGAAAATTTAGATCTACAAAGTGGTGTAGGGTATAATATAGTCGGCCCCGCCCGACTTTAGACTTTCCTTACTTGTTTTTAAATAAAAATGTTACTCAATTAATAACAATATTTTAGAAAAATAGATTTTTTATACAAAAATTACGAATATTTTTTGTTTAACCAGAAAATGATTTTTGTGGAATGTTATTTGTATACAAAACTGATTTCTTTATATATTTTTTTTATTGAAATGCATGGTTGTGCACATTATTTTTTTGTTTTGTATATGAAATAAATACTTTTGTTTTGTGTTTACACAAAAAATATGTTTAATTTTAATATTATTTATATTGCCCATTTTTTTGACGATTTTTAAAATGCAAGTGCCGATTATGACGATTTTTATCAAAAAAAGTGACGACTTTTCTTGAAATTTTATTGGTAGCCCTGCCCATGACCCTTTGTATGCAAGATGATTTCCTCTACGTATATTAGTTTTATTTAAAACTTTAGCAATTTTAAAGGGTAACGAAATGTCGATCATTCCAAATAAAAAATTATCTCCACTATTTTATATTTCAGTGGTAAGCAACATGAATCAATTTCTGCTGAAGTGTTTTCTGGCAAATTATTTCTCTACTTCGATTAATCGTGGTCTGAGTAGGATCCTTCATGCCTGATGACAGCAATAGAATTGACTACTTGATATGTTGCTTAAGTCATTGTCTATGACAGTTTTGTGTTTCGTTTTATTTCAGATGAATGAAAGTGTACGTTGCAATGAATGTGTCACAAGTCTGTTAGCTCAAAAAACAATTCTTCCTGTATCACAATCACAATCACAAAACAAAGAAAACAAAAACAAGATAGGATAACAACAAACAATAGGTAACCAATTTGATTGACGATAGATTTGTGATGTATACGTCTTCAATTTGTAATGGCTCATCATTCATATATAGATGCAATATATAATTATTTGATGTCATATACGAAGACCACGAACCAAATCTCAAACGGATCGGATGAAATTTTGACTTCCGAAACCCAATCTGCGAATCCATAATTCCAGAATCGTTTTATATGGTGGCTATACCTAAAAGTGGTCTGGTATGGCCCATTTGCAATACCATGCGGCCTACATCAATAACAACTGCATGTGTCCAGTTTCAGGTCGAAAGCTTGTTTCATTCGGAAGTTTGCTTAAATCGATTCATATATATATATATATATATATATATATATATATATATATATATATATATATATATATATATATATATATATATATATATATATATATATATATATATATATATATATATATATATATATATATATATATATATATATATATATATATATATATATATATATATATATATATATATATATATATATATATATATATATATATATATATATATATATATATATATATATATATATAATATATATATAATATATATATATATATATATATATATATATATATATATATATATATATATATATATATATATATATATATATATATATATATATATATATATATATATATATATATATATATATATATATATATATATATATATATATATATATATATATATATATATATATATATATATATATATATATATATATATATATATATATATATATATATATATATATATATATATATATATATATATATATATATATATATATATATATATATATATATATATATATACTTGGGCCTTTGGGCCAGTAAGGATCACAGCGAATAAGTAGGGAATCCAAAATTATAGGTGAATAAGATGAGGGTCACTATGCACCCCGTTGAGTCCGTTCAATGGATCGATGCGTCATCTACAGTGTCAATTTACAATGGCTCATCATTCAATTATTATTACTGCAATCAAAACAAGTAAGGAAAGTCTAAAGTCGGGCGGGGCCGACTATATTATACCCTGTACCACTTTGTAGATTTAAATTTTCGATACCATATCACATCCATGTGTGTGAAGATAAATTCGAATTGGAAATTTGCAGCAAAAACTTAGCCGAGACACAAACCAGCACCAAAAATATTTTTCAAATTCGAATTTGGATTTTTAGTATTTGGCTTATTATTTAAAAACTAAGCCGCGTGCGATACAGAGAGTAGGCTCATTGGAAAGGGCTTGAGCTCAGCTTTCATAATCACAAAAGTCTTCATTAGAAAAGTATTTGTGAAAAGCGAAAATTTGAAAACAACATTTTCATCAAATTTTTACAACGGGCCCACTGTGCCAAAACTAAGCCGCGTGCGATATAGAGAGTAGGCTCATTGGAAAGGGCTTGAGCTCAGCTTTCATAATCACAAAAGTCTTCATTAGAAAAGTATTTGTGAAAAGCGAAAATTTGAAAACAAAATTTTCATCAAATTTTTACAACGGGCCCACTGTGCCAAAACTAAGCCGCGTGCGATATAGAGACTAGGCTCATTGGAAAGGGCTTGAGCTCAGCTTTCATAATCACAAAAGTCTTCATTAGAAAAGTATTTGTGAAAAGCGAAAATTTGAAAACAAAATTTTCATCAAATTTTTAAAACGGGCCCAAAATATAAACTCTTAAACAATTGCAAAAAAATATTTGTTCGACTGGTAAAATAATTATAAATAAATAAATAATAGAAAATTATACAGTTGATTGTCTCTAATAAAACATTTAGTTTTCTACCAAAATAAATTAAATTTTTAATTGAAGCAATTAAAAATTAAGTGAAAGTGCCGAAGAAAACAATTGCTTTTTTCACCAAGAATATTTTTTGTTTCTAATTACTTCTATAATTAATACTATCGTGATTGATCAGTTAAAAGTTTAATTGGAAATACGTTGGTAGAATTTTTTTCTGTGTATGGTCTACTATGAGTTTTTAATTAATTTTTAGGTTTTTGCACAAAAAATTTTGTTTACTTTTTTATCACGAAATTAATTGAACCAATTAAAAAATTAATCGACACTATTATTTATTTGTAGTTTAATTAATTATAAATGAGTAATGATACAATAAACAGTTTATTGGCATAATTTAAAAATTAATTGAATCAACACTACAATTCCGAATTAATTAAGTATTTTTGTAAATTGTGATTGATGCTATCTACTTCTTTATGTAAGCAATTTCAATAAAAATAAAATTGCTTCAGTGAAAAAATAGTGTTTTGCTATCGTAATCAATTACACTTTTAATGGAATCAATTGGATTTAATTGTATTAATTAAATTTGCGGACAAAATGATTCGGAACCGCGAATCAACAAAATCTTCATCACGCAGCAAAAATACCACCAATATATATTAAATTAAATTTTTAATTAATAATTTAATTTAAAATCTATTTAATCACAATTTAATTGATTTCATTATTTATTTAGTTAAAACAAAAATCAATTGCAAAATTGAATTGGAACAACTAAGTTTTTAGTTGTTATAGATGATTGATATTATCATTTTCGTGATAGAAAAAAATTTAATTAATAATTGAGTGGAGCAATTAATTTTTCGATATATCAAAATTTTGTTTTTCGCATTCAAATGCAGTGATCATAAAAGTTTATTGATAAATATCAGCTGTTCCCAAAGTGTGAGTCCTACGCAGAAAAAATATCTTCAACACATTTCCTTTGAAAAAGTTGATAGAAGTTGAAAAATTTTCCAATTAATAAATTAATTGACGCAATTAACTTTTTAATCAAGATGGAAACATTAAATTAATTAATAATCTTAAAATTTTTAAGTAAAAAACTAATTTATACAATTAACTTTTTAATGAAAAAATTGAGTTTTGCAATCAACATCAATTAAATTTTTAATTTAGTTATTTAAAAAATTAATACAAATTTGCTCTTGACATCAATTAATTTTTTAATGTCATTTTCGTGATTTCAGAAATTTCAATTAAATGATTAAATTGATACATGATACATTTAATTTCGTGATTGAATCAGAAAAAAAAACATTTTTGTGTGTATACAAAAAAGAATATTGACTATTGAGAAATTGTTTATCCTTTAAATAAAATTTTAAAATTTAATTACATCTATATGGTGAAGACTATTGTGGGTCTGAAAGGTGAGCTCAAGCTCCTTTCCAATGAGCCTAGTCTCTATATCGCACGCGGCTTAGTTTTGGCACAGTGGGCCCGTTGTAAAAATTTGATGAAAATTTTGTTTTCAAATTTTCGCTTTTCACAAATACTTTTCTAATGAAGACTTTTGTGATTATGAAAGCTGAGCTCAAGCTCCTTTCCAATGAGCCTAGTCTCTATATCGCACGCGGCTTAGTTTATGCACAGTGGGCCCGTTGTAAAAATTTGATGAAAATTTTGTTTTCAAATTTTCGCTTTTCACAAATACTTTTCTAATGAAGACTTTTGTGATTATGAAAGCTGAGCTCAAGCCCTTTCCAATGAGCCTACTCTCTACTAAGCACGCTGCTTAGTTTTTAAATCATAAGCCAAATACTAAAAATCCAAATTCGAAAAATATTTTTGGTGCTGGTTTGTGTCTCGGCTAAGTTTTTGCTGCAAATTTCAAATTCGAATTTATCTTCACACACATATCACATCCGTCAAATGTGTTGGGGGCTATATATAAAGGTTCGTCCCAAATACATACATTGAAAGATCACTTGATCTGGACAGAATTTGATAGACTTCTACCAACTCTATACACTCATTTTTTTGGAGAATTATCCGGCTCAAGCCTAGTCTTCAGAAATTTAAAATGAAGATACAGATCTCATTTATCGAATTTTCATTGATTTTCTCTTTTTGTGATTTTAAACAAAGGTACTAATGTACAAATAAATGTCACTTAAAAAACTCTAAACCAAAGATGTCTCTAGCAAAATGGACATTCATACGAAAACTATGGTTGATATTTTTTCGGGTTATTTTTTGTATTTTTTTCTCACTCTTCGATTCATAGAGCTATTTGGTCACAATGCAAGAATCAAGTTTTCAGAACAAAGTCATCTTGAAGTAATTGAGGTCAGGGATGGAAAATGCAATTTTTACGAAAGTACTAAAAAAGTATTTGTTTGAGCGAAAAAGTACTTTTCACTAAATTTCAACAAAAATTTCATTGGTAGATTATTGTCAAGAGCTCTTTGGACTGAATTTTAAAGAAAATAAAACTTTGTTTGTCAACTCCTCAATTTTAAATATTTTTTTCCGCTTACAAAGACTACTGTAGTATTGTAGTCACGGTTGCCATAGTTAATAGAATTCTACTGTTTGGTAAATAAATAAATAAAAAAAAAATTCTATTGAAATAAAATTTGGACGAAATTTTCTATAGAAATAAAATTTGGACGAAATTTTCTATAGAAATAAAATTTTGACAAAATCTTCCATAGAAATAAAATTTTGACAAAATTTTCCATAGAAATAAAATTTTGACAAATTATTCTATGGAAATAAAATTTTGCCAAATTTTTCTATAGAAATAAAATTTTCATCAGAAATAAAATTTTGACTAAATTTTCTATAGAAATAAAATGTTTACCAAATTTTCCATAGAAATAAATTTTTGACCAAATTTCCCATAAAAATCAAATTTTGACCAAATTTTCCATAAAAGTAAAATTTTCACCAAATTTCCCATAAAATCAAATTTTGACCACATTTCCCATAAAAATAAAAATTTCAACAAATTCCACATAAAAATAAAATGTTCACCAAATTTCCCATAAAATCAAATTTTGACCAAATTTCCCATAAAAATAAAATGTTGATCAAATATTCTATAAAAATAAAATGTTGACAAAATTTTCTATAGAAATAAAATGTTGACAAAATATTCTATAGAAATAAAATTTTGATAAAGTTTTCATCAGAAATAAAATTTTGAAAAAATTGTTTATAAAAATAAAATTTGACAAAATTTTCTATAGAAATAAATTTTGATAAAAATACAATTTTTATACCCTCCATCATAGGATGGGGGTATATTAACTTTGTCATTCCGTTTGTAACACATCGCAATATTGCTCTAAGACCCCATAAAGTATATATATTCTGGGTCGTGGTGAAATTCTGAGTCGATCTAAGCATGTCCGTCCGTCTGTTGAAATCACGCTAACTTCCGAACGAAACAAGCTATCGACTTGAAACTTGGCACAAGTAGTTGTTATCGATGTAGGTCGGACGGTATTGAAAATGGGCCATATCGGTCCACTTTTACGTATAGCCCCCATATAAAGGGACCCTCAGATTTGGCTTGTGGAGCCTCTAACAGAAGAATATTTCATCCGATCCGGCTGAAATGTGGTACATGGTGTTGGTATATGGTCTCTAACAACCATGCAAAAATTGGTCCACATCGGTCCTTAATTATATATAGCCCCCATATAAACCGATCCCCAGATTTGGCTTGCGGAGCCTAAAAGAGAAGCAAATTTCATCCGATCCGGCTGCAATTTGGTACATGGTGTTGGTATATGGTCTCTAACAACCATGCAAAAATTGGTTCACATCGGTCCTTAATTATATATAGCCCCCATATAAACCGATCCCCAGATTTGGCTTTCGGAGCCTCAAAGAGAAGAAAATTTCATCCGATCCGGCTGAAATTTGGTACATGATGTTGGTATATGGTCTCTAACAACCATGCAAAAATTGGTCCATATCGGTCCTTAATTATATATAGCCCCCATATAAACCGATCCCCAGATTTGGCTTGTGGAGCCTCAAAGAGAAGAAAATTTCATCCGATCCGGCTGAAATTTGGTACATGATGTTGGTATATGGTCTCTAACAATCATGCAAAAATTAGTCCACATCGGTCCATAATTATATATAGCCCCCATATAAATCGATCCCCAGATTTGGCTTGCGGAGCCTCAAAGAGAAGCAAATTTCATCCGATCCGGCTGAAATTTGGTACATGATGTTGGTATATGGTCTCTAACAACCATGCAAAAATTGGTCCACATCGGTCCATAATTATATATAGACCCCATGAAAAATTGGTCCACATCGGTCCATAATTATATATGGCGCCCATATAAACCGATCCCCAGATTTGGGTTGCGGAGCCTCAAAGAGAAGCAAATTTCATCCGATCCGCCTGAAATTTGGTACATGATATTGGTATATGGTCTCTAACAGCCATGCAAAAATTGGTCCACATCGGTTCATAATTATATATAGCCCCCATATAAACCGATCCCCAGATTTGGCTTGCGAAGTCTCCAAGAGAAGCAAATTTCATCCAATCCGGTTGTAATTTGGAACATGGTGTTAGTATATGATCTTTAACAACTGTGCCAGAATTGGTCCATATCGGTCCATAATTATATATAGCTCCTCTTGGAGGAGCAAAATTCATCCGATCCGGTTCAAATTAGGCACGTGGTGTTAGTATATGGTCGCTAACAACCATACCAAAATTGGTCCAATCACACAAAAATTGGTCCATATCGGTTCATAATCATGGTTGCCACTAGAGCCAAAAATAATCTACCAAAATTTTATTTTATTTCTAGAGAAAATTTTGTTAAAATTTTATTCGGTTCATAATAAAATTTTCATCATTGTCAAAATTTTATTTCTATAGAAAATTTTGTCAAAATTTTCTTTCTATAGAAAATTTTGTTCAAATTTTATTCGGATCATAATCAAGGTTGCCACTCGAGCCAAAAATAATCTACCAAGATTTTATTTCTATAGAAAATTTTGTCAAAAGTTTATTTCTATAGAAAATTTTGTTAACATTTTATTTCTGTAGAAAATTTTGTCAAAATGTTATGTCTACTTTGTCAAACTGAATTATATACGTATTGGATCGATCTTTTTTGGTTTAATATATACCACGTATGGACTTACATACAATATAGAAGATGGTGTTAAGAGGTTTTAAGATACCTTGCCATCGGCAAGCGTTACCGCAACATAAGTAATTCGATTGTGGATGGCAGATGAAGTTTTTACGCAATCCATGATGGAGGGTACATAAGCTTCGGCCTGGCCGAACTTACGGCCGTATATACTTGTTTTTTTTTTTTAATTTTTCTGAAGAAATAAATTTTTGCAAAATATTTTTTGGTAGTTTTTGGTAAGATTTTCTCCAAATGTTGGTAGATTTTTTTTTGTCTCAAGTTTCGACCGTGACTGTAATGGTTCGCATTATTTTAGTACGCGATTGATAATTTCTTATCTAGAAAGTGTTCGTGTGGAAGCCTAATATAGAACCACATGCTTTTTCAACTAAAACATTCTTGAAATTTAATAAAATCGTGTATTTGACTATGGCTAATTAGCAATTGTTAGACTTTCTCGAAATATTAAAATATTTTGTCAAAATTGTTGTACCATAAATCTCATATCGGCTAAAAAATTTCTACACAAAAGGTACTAAATTGTTCGCGGGGTACTACGGTACTGATCAGGGTGCAAAAGTATTGAAAAAAGTACTATAGTACTGCATTTACTAATGTACTATGTAATGTACCCTGCCATATACTAATATACCAAATTTCAGCCGGATTGGATGAAATTTGCTTCTCTTAGAGCAATCGCAAGCCAAATTTGGGGGTCCGTTTATATGGGGGCTATACGTAAAAGTGGACCGATATATACCATCCGACCTACATCAATAACAACTACTTGTGCCAAGTTTCAA
Organism: Haematobia irritans; assembly: GCF_050003625.1. NCBI lineage: Eukaryota > Metazoa > Arthropoda > Insecta > Diptera > Muscidae > Haematobia > Haematobia irritans. The sequence continues at coordinate 36,127,227 of NC_134400.1, read as the reverse complement.
GTCGATAGCTTGTTTCGTTCGGAAGTTCGCGTGATCTTAACAGACGGACGAACGGACGGACATGCTCAGATCGACTCAGAATTTCACCACGACCCAGAATATATATACTTTATGGGATCTTAGAGCAATATTTCGATGTATTACAAACGGAATGACAAAGTTAATATGCCCCCATCCTATGGTCGAGGGTATAAAAAGAATCGAATTCCTCGATTCCTTCACTCTGTTTTCGAAAACAATTTGACTCGTTGTGTTTGATCCCGAGATGTTCTCGAAAACAAAAATATATATTACCGATGCAATGCTCTATTGTAGACGACTGCGCCGGGCTTTAAACTCTCCCTTTTTGTTTGTTAGTATGGAAGGCTTCTTCACACTTGTCTCCAATCGATTTGTGTATCCACCTTCAATTATTCATCATGTCATTCTCACCAAATCGAAATCTAATTTCCTTTAATGTCAATTTTGTAATTTTCTGTATTAATTAAAGCGACAACTTTATTGACATTACAGCGCCAATTTAATTACATTAAAAAATTCTATTGATGTACAATAATTCTAAGTGATTTTTCAATGATTAACAATTGCTGGCTGTAGAATAAGCAGAAGTAAATTCTACAATTAAAGCTAGGCAAAAATGACAGTTATAGCAACAATGGGAAATATAATTAATTAACCTAAACGCTTGCAAATGCAAAATATCTGATTAATATTAGAATTATTTATGCAAAGCCAAACAGGTAAAAACCAGGCAAAAATAAAATAAAATACAATTACCTCTAAACAATTGTAATAATATGTTAATAGAAGAGCAGAGTGAGACGGAAATGAAATGTTAATCTTGTTAACATGATTACAAGATAATAGAACTGTTAAGTGTGTATATCAAGTGTGTGTGTGTGTGTGTGCGCGCTTATCGAACCCAAACAGTGAACTTCTGCCACAATGCTCATGCTTGTGGAGAATACAGAGCGCACCCTCTATAGACGTATGTTAAGATCAAATGAGTGGAGATAAGCAGTTTTCATTGAAAATTGGAGAATTATGAAAAATTATATTTCCATGGCATACTTTTAGGCTTAAAAAGATTTTCAAACAGAGATTGAAATTATTATGCGAACCCATACGCATGCGTAACATTCATCGAAGAATTTAATCAAATTAAAAACTATCTCCAATAAATTTACAAATATATTTTTAATCAATTTATTTTTTTTTCTGTGTTCGTAGTTAATTATTTTTAGCATTTGCTTTTGAATAAAGTCGTGACTTTGTGTAGCTTATCTGTACCAATGAACTATCTATGTACTCTTCCTGACTTCGAAGAGGCTATAAAAATAAAACTAAATTGTTTTTGCCTTGGTTTTGGAAACTTTTCTAGCTCTATAAAGGCAAAGTGTCATTAATTTAAACAACTTGATTAAATGGTTGGAGGGATAGTTTGTGGGATATCTAGGTTTTGCAAGTGCACCGTAATTTCATATGAGTACTGTAGATTGGCCAGAGTGTAGTCTAATCTCCAGAAAGTACAAATTCAAATTTTGAGAAAGCCTCAACTTATCGATTTTGTTTACATTTTCTACACTCAAAAACCAGTGAACTGAGGAACTAAAGCCAATTTTAATTTATTTTTAAGCTCATAACTTTAGTTGCAAGTGCTTAAATCTTTTTTTATTTATTGTAATTTTTAATTATAATAAATATGCAAATAAGAAAGTAACAAGTATATACTGCCGTAAGTTCTCCACCATGGATTGCGTAGAAACTTCTACTAAAGATTGCGATTGTCGTAATACTCATCTTAAAACTTCTTAACACCATCTTCTAAATTGTAAGTTAGTCCATACGTGGTATACTTACACGCAAAAAAATAATTCTTTCCTCCCAAACGAAATTTTAGACAAACAAAGTTCGTTTCTCATTTGCTTTTCGCTGTAATGAAGTGTATTTGGAAGAAAAGTATATACTTTTTGTGATAAACGTTTATTCTTTTCCAGGATGTAAAAATAATTTCATAAAGACACACTCAAAAAAAAAAAAAACATTGTTTTCGTGCTAATTGCATTTTCCCTCACATCTTTCTCACATCCACGAGGTTTTTTAGTTCTTAACACCTTTTCCTGTAATACCAACAATGTTGGAGAAATTATGCGATTTTATAAATTTTTAATTTTTTTTACCTTTCGCCTGGACGGAGAATCGAACCGCGGACCATCCACTTTGTAAGCCAACACACTAACCACTGAGCTATGTACCTGTTATGGTCATCAATAGATAAATATCCATATAAGTTATATTTATATAGCATAGCTCGCGGTGCCCACGAACCGAATAAACAAAGTGTATTTAACAGAAACAAACATTTAGTTTGGCACCGTGGAGCAGTGGTAGCTACGTCCGACTTGCATGCCAAGGGTCGTGGGTTCGATCCCTGCTTCGACCAAAGTTTTTTCTTTTTTTTTATTACATATATTCCAGATATGTTCGGAAGATTCTGAAAAAATGTCAACATTACATTGTACTATATTAAATTTTGAACTGTAAAATGTGTCTTATTAAAGACCTAAAGTCATAAAAGAACAGTGTTTGATATAAACGAAATGGACTGTGTTGATGTTTCAAAAATAACTTTTTTTATTGAAAAAATAAAAATTTTGTAACAAACGAATTTTTTTGGTGATAAAAGTTTAAAATTTTCGAAGCAATTCAAAAAACTCTAACAAAAGAAAAACGTTTTCGGTACACGTTTTCCAAACGTTTTTTTTCTTTGCGTGTAAGCAAGGAAGGTATAAATAGGTAAGTCTACAAATAATTACGAACCGATATGAACTTTTGCGCTGTAATTAGAGAGCCAGAATTGAAATATGGGGGGTCGCTTTATATATGTTAGGAGCTATATACAATTATGAACCGATACGGACCAATTTTTGTGTGATTGGGGATCGGTTTATCTGAGGGCTTTATATAACTAAATATAGACCGATAATGACCCAGTTTGACATGGTTGCTAGCGGCCACATATTCACACAATGCACCAAATTTCAACCGAATCGGATGAAGTTTGCTCCTCCAAGAAGCTCCAAAACCAAAGCTGGGGATGGGTTTATATGGGGGTTAAATATGATTATATACCGATATGGACCAATTCCTGCATGGTTGTTACAGACCATATACAAACACCGCGTACCAAATTTCAACCGGAGCGTATGAAATTTGCTTCTCTAAGAGGCTCCGCAAACAAAATCTGGGGATCGGTTTATATGGGGCCTATATGTAATTATGGACCGCTGTGGACCAATTTTGGCATGGTTGTTAGAGACCATATACTAACACCATGTACCAATTTTCAGCCGTATCCGATGAAATTTGCTTCTCTTAGAGGAGCCGCAAGCCAAATCTGGGGATTGGTTTATATGGGGGCTATATACAATTATGGATCGATATGGACCAATTTTTGCATGGTTGTTAGAAACCACATACTAACACCACGTACTAAATTTCAGTCGGATCGGATGAAATTTGCTTCTCTTTGAGGCTCCGCAAACCAAATGTTGGAATCGGTTTATATGGGGCCTATATGTAATTATGGACCGATGTGAAACAATTTTGCTTAGCTATTACAGACCATATACCAACACCTTGTACCAAATTTCAGCCAGATCGGATGAAATATGCTTCTCTTAGAGGCTCCGGAAGCCAAATCTGGGGGTCCGTTTATATGGGGGCTATAAGTAAAAGTGAACCGATATGGCCCAATTTGTAGTACCATCCGACCTACATCAATAACAACTACTTGTGCCAAGTTTGAAGTTGATAGCTTGTTTCGTTCAGAAGTTAGCGTGATTTCAACAGACGGACGGACATGCTTAGATCGACTCAAAATTTCACCACGACCCAGAATATATATACTTTATGGGGTCTTAGAGTAATATTTCGATGTGTTACAAACGGAATGACAAAGTTAAGGTATAAAAATAAATAATAAATTTATTTTAGATTACGAATGTTCTAGTTAAAATTTCTCCAATATGAGAAAATTAGCTAGACTTTAATATTTGTTTGTGTATGTTAATTAAATGACCTAAAAGGGGCAAAATTTTACATAAATATTTACTAAATTTGTATTTCCCACAAAATAATTCACAATTTTTCAAAAGTTTTAAATGTTACAACAAATGCGGCCATCTTTAACTGGGCATGGCGTTAAATACATATTTCCTATTGAGAACTCCAATTTTTACCTACGAAAATATTTACTTATTTTTGCGATATCGGCGTTTGTAATTATTATTAAACTCACTATACACTTAAAGTTATTAAAATTTTACACAAGGTCACCGTCCACGAATTCGGTTCAGATATATAGAAAATTTTGACAAAATTTTCTATAGGAGTAAAATTGTGAAAAAATTTCTATAGAAATAAAATTTTGACAAAATTATCTATAAAACTAAAGCTTGAATAAATTTTTCTATAAAAATAAAATTTTGACAAAATTTTCTATAGAAATAAAATTTTCTATAGAAAATTTAAAGATATTGAAATTTTCTTAAATTTCAATATCTTTAAAGTTTTAATTTTCGTATTGGTCCATTTTGTCAGAGTCACTTGTGAGTAAGTACTCCCTTTTTAATGAAGTAGTAAGTTTCCCTTTTTAGTGCAAGCTAAATCGTTAAAACATTTAAACTTCGATATATTTATAATTCTAAGGACCCAACAAAAATTCGCTAATTAGAAGGATCATAATATATAATTTTAAAAATACTAAATAAAATAATAAAACATTTCTTTCGAAGAAAAAAAAAACTTTTTTCATAATAACCACAAAAATTTGATCTACAACTAAAAGTTTGGTACGTGATGTTAGTTTACGCCCTACAACACTCATGCAAAAATTGGTCCATATTTGCCAATAATTATATATAGCTGCCATAAAACCCGATCCCCATATTTGACTGCCGGATCCGCTTTGAGGGGCAAATCGTATCCTACCCGGTTGAAACTAGCCAAAACTGGCCGCCATATAAACCGATCCACAAAAATTTGATTTGGCTCATGGAACTAATTTAATCCGAACAGGTTAAAATTTAATCCAGCGAAAATTGGTTCATATCCGTTCATAATTATTTATTAACTCCTCTATATAAAACGATGAAGAGCTAAGGAGGCTTATATGGCTAAGCATCTTTTGATATCCGAAGCGAAATCCGTCCGTCTGTTGAAACTACGCTCACTTCCGAACGAAACACGCTATTGATTTGAAACTTGGCCAAGCGAGCATTTATTATTGATATAAGTCGGATGGTATTGCTCATGGGGTATATTGGCTCACTTTTAGCTATAGCCCCTGTGCAACACAATCTTCAGATTTGATTTCTGGGAGAATAAATTTCATCAGTTCCGGTTGAAATTTGGTACAAGATGTTAGTATATTTCCTCTAACCATCACTCAAAAATTGGTCTATATCGTTCATTAATTATATAGCCCTGATATAAACCGATCCCGAGTTTTAACCTCGGGCGCCTCTTGGAGAAATAAATTTCATCCGATTCGGTTGAAATTTGGTACGCGATGTTAGTATTTGCCCTCTAATATTAGTGAATAACGGTCCATAATTAAATCCCCGTTGGTGATATGGAGAGTTATTCGAATTTTCTGCCATATATACTTGCTTTAATTCTAATTTACTTTGCCCTTTCAGCTAAACATCAAAATCACTTTGGTACTACGTCCCTGTGTAGAAATTAAACTGAATTAGATATTGAAGATTGATGTTTACGATGAGATGATTACAGTTGATCATATCATTGGCACAACATTGAGCTAAGCATCAACGGTATCGTTCAGCATCGGGATCGTCATCACCATCAACAAGATGCCACCATGGCACAAGTGGAAGTATCTCAAATGATTGCCAACTGTTAGGCTCATCATCATCATCTAGAAATCTGAGAAATGAAAAAAAGTAGCGAAAGGATCCGTCTCAACAACCTCCTGAACTGACATATCAGTTAACCAACAGCGAGTTAACCATCATTGCTGGTTATGATGGTGGTGGTACATATCGACGTCTTTTTGTGGTAAGTGGCCTCCATTGCATGATGTCGTCTAGTAAATAATCTAAGGTAAATAAAACTAAATCGTGTCTCATAGCCCTGGGGTGTTGTTGATTTTCAGTAATTTGCCTGTTCCATGCCCATAATGCATTTTTCACCTGAACGATTCCCCAGACTGCTTGCTGGCAAGTGGGCTCTGGTACCAAGAGATAAGGCCACAGAGTTTTGATTCAGTTTTACCATCTATAGATGGGACCCCTTCATGTGATTTGATGATTGGCGGTTTTCTCAACACTCTAGCTTCATGATTGTGGGTGTAAATTGCTGCACAATTTTCCTTGTTATAAAGACTTTAACGATTTGTTTTTTTTTTTTAGTTGTTCTTTGACTTAATTTTGTTGAAGGATCATGAGAATACGTTGTCATCATCAACTTCAGCGCCAGTTACTGACAATTTGCCATTGACTAAGAAGTCCCCGTCAATTTAGCTGTGTGTATGATCTATAGAAATTTCCTTGGGTTGTCTGCCAAAAAAAGTGTTGGCAGGTTTATGACATTGATATGGTACTATGAGCCTTAGATTGCAGGTTATTCCTATGTAGAAGAGAATTGCATATAATTAGGTTATCTTTTTTTTCTCCTCCAGACAGTCAGTAATGATTTTTAGACGTCTTCCATCTAATGCCAAAAATGTAATGATTGTCGGTATCACATTTATTGCAGTATCCAATAATAAGCGTGGGAATTTTCACAAAGTTCATATGAAGAAATTTAATGGTTTCTTAAAGACAAAAGGGATGGCAAAGGGGAAAGGTCTGACGTAGGGCGGTTCCAATTATGTGATAAATTTTTAATTTAAACATTTAAAGATTTTCAAATCAAAATCATTGGGCTACCTACTTAAAACTGAAACAAAAACTATTATCGTGAGGCCAAAGATTTCTTGCACTTAAAATTTTAATTCGAATTTTGCTTAGCATAAAATAGGCATTTGTCTGACATAAAGTTTTTTCATTGTCCAAAGGTCGATCAATTTTTCATTGTCCTTATACACTGAAAAAATATTATTCTTTTCTTTTAGACAAACGAAGTTCTCTTTTGAAGCAAACAAACCTTCTTTAAAGAAAATAACAAGTATATACGGCCGTAAGTTCGGCCAGGCCGAATCTTATGTACCCTCCACCATGGATTGCGTAGAAACTTCTACGAAAGACTGTCATCCACAATCGAAGTACTTGGGTTGTGGTATCTTAAAACTGGTTGTTAATGACCATATACTAGCACAAAGTACCAAATTTCAACTCACTCGGATGAAATTTGCTCCTCCAAGAGGCTTCAAAACCAAATCTCGAGATCGGTTTATATGGGGGCTATATATAATTATCGACCGATGCGGACCAATTTTTGCATGGTTGTTAGAGACCATATACTAACACCATGTACCAAATTTCAGCCGGATCGGATGAAATTTGCTTCTCTTAGAGGCCTCGCAAGCCAAATCGGGGGATCGGTTTATATGGGGGCTATATATAATTATGGACCGATGTGGACCAATTTTTGCATGGTTGTTAGAGACCATATACTAACACCATGTACAAAATTTCAGCCGGATCGGATGAAATTTGCTTCTCATAGAGGCCTCGCAAGCCAAATTTGGGGGTCCGTTTATATTGGGGCTATACGTAAAAGTGGATCGATATGGCCCATTTGCAATACCATCCGACTTACATCTATAACAACTACTTGTGCCAAGTTTCAAGTCGATAGCTTGTTTCGTTCGGAAGTTAGCGTGATTTCAACAGACGGACGGACGGTCGGACATGCTCAGATCGACTCAGAATTTCACCACTACCCAGAATATATACTTTATGGGGTCTTAGAGCAATATTTCGATGTGTTACAAACGGAATGATAAAGTTAATATACTCCCATCCTATGGTGGAGGGTATAAAAAAGAAATACTGATAATCGTTGCATCGCTTTTAATAAATTATTTGATATGGTTATGTGCTCTAAAAGAAAATACTTTGGAAGAAATGTGAATTTGTTTGTCTAAAATTTCGTTCCGGAGGAAAGTATTTATACCCTAAACCACATAGTGGTCAGGATATAATAAGTTTGATCGGCCAAAACATGTGCCTACCAGAAATATTGATTTTAGACCCCATAAAATATATACCGATCGACTCAGAATCACCTCCTGAGTCGATCTAGCGCTTGGTGTCCATCCGTCCGTCCGTCTGTCCATGTATTTTTTGTTGACAGGATTCCGGTCGCAATTAATAACCAATTTGGATGAAATTTGGTACAGGGTGTTTCTTGGACACAAGGACGAATGAATTTGGAAGAAATCGGATCAAATTTAGATATAGCTCCCATATATATGTGTCGCCCGATTTCGACAAATGGAGTCACGTTGCGCTTTTCTACAAACCGATCGTCATAAAAGTTTGCACATAGTAAACTTTTTTTATCACCCTTTTAGTCTGCAAAATTGAATCGAAATCGGTTCAGATTTAGATACAGCTCCCATATATATGTATCGCCCGATTTTCCCAAATTTGGCCATAAAAACCTTGACTTACTCTAATCTTTTATGGTACTGACAATATATGCTAAAAACAATCGAAATCGGTTCGGATTTAGATATAGCTCCCATATATATGTATCGCCCGATTTTGCCAAATTTGGCCGTAAACGCCTTATTTATCAACCGATAGTACTCAAAGTTAATCACAGGTAATCTTCTAAACCTCTAACAGTATGTGCGCAATTTCATCGAAATCGGTTCGGATTTAGATATAGCTCCCATATATATGTATCGCCCGATTTGGTCAAATTTGCGCGTAAAACCCTTATTTAGCAGGTTGGATGATAAGTCCCCGTCCGGACACATATATGGCGTTGCTAGTATTAAATGCATATTATATTTTTTCATAGTGTGAATGAAGTTGATCGGGATAGCAGAGGCCTTAAAGATATGAAAGGAACGTGTTGGTCATATCATTCATCAATATTTGGATATGCGGGTGCCGCGCGAGCTGACATTTGACCAAAAACAACAACGTGTTGATGATTCTGAGCGGGGTTTGCAGCTGTTAACTTGTAAGACACCCGAGTTTTTCCGTCGATATGTGACAATGGATGAAACATGGCTCTATCACTACACTCCTGAGTCCAATCGACAGTCGGCTGAGTGGACAGCGACCGGTGAACCGTCTCCGAAGCGTGGAAAGACTCAAAAGTCCGCTGGCAAAGTAATGGCCTCTGTTTTTTGGGATGCGCATGGAATAATTTTTATCGATTTTCTTGAAAAGAGAAAAACCATCAACAGTGACTATTATATGGCATTATTGGAGCGTTGCATGGTCGAAATCGTGGCAAAAAGGCCCCATATGAAGAAGAAAAAAGTGTTGTTCCACCAAAACAACGAATCGTGCCACAAGTCATTAAGAACGATGGCAAAAATTCATGAATTTGGCTTCGAATTGCTTCCTCACCCACCGTAATCACCAAATCTGGCCCCCAGCGACTTTTTCTTGTTCTCAGACCTCAAAAGGATGCTCGCAGGGAAAAAATTTCTGCAATGAAGAGGTGATCGCAGAAACTGAGGCCTATTTTGAGGCAAAACCGAAGGAGTACTACCAAAATGGTATCAAAAAATTGGAAGGTCGTTATAATCGTTGTATCGCTCTTGAAGGGAACTATGTTGAATAATAAAAACGAATTTTGACAAAAAAATGTGTTTTTCTTTGTTAGACCGGGGACTTATCAGCTAACCTGTTATCAACCTATCTTACTCAAAGTTGGCTAAATGTAATCTTCTATAGCTCTAACTGTATGTGCGAAATTTCATCGAAATCGGTTCAGATGTAGATATAGCTCCCATATATATGTATCACCCGATTTTGCCAAATTTTGCCGTAAAACCTTTATTTATCAACAGATCGTTACCAAGGTTGGCTAAATGTAATCTTCTAACATATAGCACTAACTATATGTGCAAATTTTATCGAAATCGGTTCAAATTTAGATACAGCTCCCAAATATATATGTATCGCCTGATTTTTAAAAATTTGCCCCCAATAACCTTATTTTTGACCATAGGGTCCCCATTTATTAACTGATCGTACTCAAATTTTACACAAGGTAACCTTCTGTGGTATCAATCATACCTGCAAAATATTATACAAATTCGTTCAGATTTAGATATAGGTCCCATATATATGCAGAGCACGATTTTGCCATATTTGGCCATAATACTCTTATTTATTAACCTATGTTATTCATATTTCAAATTTAAATATACTAGCTGATCGTATTTAGACTTACATGTAGCTCTTACATAATAATATTGCCTGATTTTACAAATTTGGATTTATTACCTACAACTAATTGACCGATTTCCTCTTTTTTATACCCTCCACCATAGGATGGGGGTATATTAACTTTGTCATTCCGTTTGTTCACATCGAAATATTGCTCTAAGATCCCATAAAGTATATATTCTGGGTCGTGGTGCAACTCTGAATCGATCTGAGCATGTCCGTCCGTCCGTCTGTTGAAATCACGCTAACTACGAACGAAACAAGCCATCGACTTGAAATTTGGCACAAGTAGTTGTTTTTGATGTAGGTCGGATGGTATTGCAAATGGGCCATATCGGTCCACTTTTACGTATAGCCCCCATATAAATGGACCCCCAAAATTTGGCTTGCGAATCCTCTAAGAGAAGCAAATTTCATCCGATCCGGTTGAAATTTGGTACATGGTGTCAGCATATGATCTCTAATAACCATGCAAAAATTGGTCCACATCGATTCATAATTATATATAGCTCCCATGTAAACCGATCCCCCGATTTGGCTTGCCGAGCCTCTAAGAGAAGCAAATTTTATTCGATCCGGCTGAAATTTGGTACGTGGTATAAGTATAGAGTCTGAAACAACTATGCAAAAATTGGTCTACATCGGTCCATAATTATATATAGCCCCCATATAAACCGATCCCCAGATTTGGCTTGCGGAGCCTCTAAGAGAAGCAAATTTCATCCGATCCGGCTGAAATTTGGTACATAATGTTAGTATATGGTCTTTAATGACCATGCAAAAATTGGTTCACATCGGTCAATAATTATATATATCCCCCATATAAACAGATCACCAGATTTAACCTCCGGAGCCTCTTAGAAGACCAAAATTCATTTGATTCAATTGAAATTTGGTACGTGGTGTTAGTATATGACCTCAAACACCCATGCAAAAATTGGTCGAAATTGGTCCATAATTATATAGCCCCCATATAAACCGATCCCCAGATTTGACCTCCGGTGCTTTTGGAAGAGCAAAATTCATCCGATTCGGTTGAAGTTTGGTACATGATGTTAGTATATGGTAGCCAACAAGCATGTAGGAATTGGTTCATATCAGTCCATAATTATGTATAGCCCCCATATAAACCGATTCCCAGATTTGACCTCCGGTGCCTTTTGGAGAAGCACAATTCATCCGATCTGGTTGAAATTTGGTACGTTGTGGTCGTATATGATATTTAACAACCATGCCAAAAGGCCATAATTATATATAGCCCCCATATAAACCGATCCCGAGATTTAGTTTTGGTGCCTCTTGGAGGAGCAAATTTCATCCGAGTATATGGCCGTTAACAACTATGCCTAACTAAGTCCATATCGGTCTATAGTTATATATAGCCCTCAGATAAATCGATCCCCAATCACACAAAAATTGGTCCATATCAAGTTCATAATGGTATATAACCCCCATATAAGCGACCTCCATATTTCAATTCTGGCTCTCTACGTACCGTGCAAAAGTCCATATCGATTCGTAATTGCTTGTAGACTTACCTATACATACCTTTTTTGTCTAATATATACCACGTATGGACTAACAATTTAGAAAATGATGTTAAGAAGTCTTAAGATACTACAACCCAAGTAATTCGATTGTGGATGACAGTCTTTCGTAGAAGTTTCTACGCAATCCATGGTGGAGGGGACATAAGATTCGGCCTGGCCGAACTTACGGCCGTATATACTTGTTAATAATGGACTCAATATTATTGGCATACTAACTCTTTTGGTGCAAAATAAACTATAGCTCATAATATTAGACATTTCTTCTCAGATTGTGACAAGACTCCCGTAAACATGTACCCCTCTTTATGTTCTCCAAAACCTATACCATGATACCCCACAAATGCTTATGTTTACTAATTCGTTAGGGGTGGTTTAGGGTATGATATAGTCGGCCCCGTCCGACTTTCTACTTTACTCACTTGTTTTTCGTTTGGTGTAGTAAGGTGATTCAGCTTAAAAATGGGCACCTTTACGTCAAAGACAATTTTGTTTAACTAAAGTCATCTTGACTTTAATAACTCTGAGAAAATTTTCAAAACTAATGAAATCGTCCTTAAATTTGGAGATTTATAGCGTCTGGATAACAACATTTTATTTGAAGACGTTTTTTATACTCACCACCATAGAATGATAAAGATGACCGATATCTGTCCAGGGTTTGATTTTGACAAAATTGTTTATAGAAATATAATTTTAACAAAAGTTTCTATAAAATAAAATTTTGACAAAATTTTCGAAAGAAATAAAATTTAGACAAAATTTTCTAAAGAAATAAACTTTTCGTCTCGTTTTGTTATTGTTGGTTTATTCTTCAATCATTTTGTAGTTATTGATTTCAGCTTAAAACCATGCATTGACTAAACTACAAGTGTAGCTTAACGAACAGAGGAAAAGAATGTTTGTCAAATTTATTTGGGCAAAACCCTATAGACTGCAAGATGGTTGGATGGATGCACGTTTCGGAATTACCACATTCCTCATCAGCATCCTCTACTTGCAGCAAAACTATCAACCAATTATCAGAACAAATTCAGGCAGTTCACTAAACCCAAAGTGAACCACACTTAAACCTTCCGAAAAAAGGAAGGCAAAGGCCGGCTATCATAAACCTTTTTTCGGAAGGTTCAAGTTTGGTCCACTTTGGGTTTAGTGAACTGCCTGAATTTGTTCTGATAATTGGCTGATAGAAAGAAAAAACTTTATATAGAAATAAAATAGTCTACAAAAATTAGGAGAACAACTTTTTTCTGTAGAAAATTTTGTAAAATTTTTATTTCAAAAAAAAAAGTTTGTCAAAGCTTTATTTCAAAAAAAGTGTCAAGATTTTATTTGTAAAGAAATTTTTTTCAAAATTTCATTTTCATAGAAAAATTGTGTCAAAATTTTATAGAATTTTTTTCTAAATGTTATTTCTATAGAAAATTTTGTCAAAATTTTCCAAAACATCAAGGATTCTACCAATTGTGGCAATTATGGTCTTGAGTATCTAGACACCACAATTTTTATCCGATTTGCACAAAATTCAAAATATGTCCATGTTTAGGTATAGACCTAATGGAGACCCAATTTTAATTCTTGGGTTTCTACAAACCGATTTTTTTTTTCGATTATTATAGGTCCTCAAACAAATGTGCCGAATATAGTGTGTATCGGTTCAGGTTTCCATTTTTTATACCCTAAACCACATAGTGGTCAGGGTATAATAAGTTTGATCGGCCAAAAAATGTGCCTACCAGAAATATTGATTTTAGACCCCATAAAATATATACCGATCGACTCAGAATCACCTCCTGAGTCGATCTAGCGCTTGGTGTCCGTCCGTCCGTCCGTCTGTCCATGTATTTGTTGTTCACAGGATTCCGGTCGCAATTATTAACCGATTTTGATGAAATTTGGTACAGGGAGTTTTCTGGGCACAAGGACGAACGCTGTTGAATTTGGAAGAAATCGAATCAAATTTAGATATAGCTCCCATATATATGTATCGCCCGATTTCGACAAATGGGGTCACGTTGCGCGTTATTTCAAACGGATCGTCACCAAATTTGGCAAAAGGTAATCTTTTCCATCGCCCTTCAAGTCTGCAAAATTTCATCCAAATCGGTTCAGATTTAGATATAGCTTTCATATATATGTATCGCCCGATTTTCCCAAATTTGGCCACAAAACCTTTATTTATCAACCGATCTTACTCAAAGTTGGCTAAATATAATCTTCTATAGCACTAACTATATGTGCAAAAAATCATCGAAATCGGTTCAGATTTGGCTATAGCTCCCATGTATATGTACCGCCCGATTTTTCTAAATTTGGCCATAAAACCCTTATTTATCAACCGATCTTACCCAAATTTGGCTAAATGTAATCTTCTATAGCACTAACTATATATTCAAAAAATCGTCGAAATCGGTTCAGATTTAGATATAGCTCCCATATATATGTATAGCCCGATTTTCCCAAATTTGGCCATACAACCCTTATTTATTAGCCGATATTACTAAAAGTTGGCTAGATCCAGTCCTCTATAGTACTAACTATATGTGCTAAATTTCATCGAAATCGGTTCAAATTTAGATATAGCTCCCATATATGTATCGCCCGATTTTGAAAAATTTGCCCTTATAACCTTATGTTTAACCATACAGGCCTCATTTCCTAACTGATCTTACTCAAATCTTGCACAATGTAACCTTTTGTGGTATTAATCAAACCCGCAAAATATTATGCAAATTGGTTCAGATTTAGATATAGCTTCCATATATATGCATCGCTCGATTTTCCCAAACTTGGCCATAGTACTCTTATTTATTAACCAATGTTACTCAAATTTCAAATTTTGATGTACTAGCCGATCGTACTTATACGTACTTGTAGCTCTTACATAAGAATATTGCTCGATTTTTACAAATTTGTATTTATTACCCACACTAATTTAACGATTTTCTATTTTTTAATAATGGGCTCAATATTAGTGACATACTAACTCCGTAGGTGCAATATCAACACAGCCAGTGTTGCTATAAGTAGGGGAAATTCCCTATATGTATGGCTTTTCTAATATTTAGCGTCTTGTAGGGACGTAGGGCCACAATGTATGACATTTTCACTCAACACAATTTGTAATAATTTTTACATTTTGGTGCCTCAAGAGGAGGAAATTAGAAGCCGGCAAGGCTTGATGTGTGGTAAACTTTATTCCTGTAGAAAATTTTGTCAACATTTTATTTCTATAGAACATTTTGTCAAAATTGTATTTCTATAGACATTTTTTTCAAAATATTATTTCTATAAAAATTTTTCTCAAAATTTTATTTCTGTGGAATTTTTTCTCAAAATTTTATTTCTATAGAATTTATTGTCAAAATTTTATTTCTATAAAAAAATTTCTCACAAAAATTTGTTTATAGAAACTTTTTCCAAAATTTTATTTTTATAGAGATTTAACAAAAAAGATTACTAATTTGGGTAGAATTCTACCAACTGTGGCATCCGTGGTGGTAATACAAATTTATATTCTAAGTTTTATACGTTGCATATTCATGTTTTAAGATAATAAAGTACTTAGAACCATTTTTGTTTTGTAAAATTTTCTAAATTTAACGAAAAATATAGTAGAGGAAATTGTTTGGGAATGTATGGGAAAGTAGGGAATTTTTTTTGTCCTTGTAGGGTAAACCGAACATTTTCCCTGGCAACATTGACTATGAGCTATAGTCAGATTGACACAAAGCATCCATAGACATGTACCCCTTAATTTTCTTAAATATGCAACTGCGGTTTATCTCCCAGACCTATATGTTACCCCACAAATGCTTATGATTACTAATTCTGTAATGGTGGTTTAGGGTATGATATAGTCGGCCCCGCCCGACTTTCTACTTTACGTACTTGTTTTTTTATCAAAACGTATGGGTACATTTGGTCCATAAATAGTTGTACCGAATATGGTGTGAATCGGCTCATGGGTTTGTATAGCCTCCATACAGACCGATCTCCTGATTTGACTTCTTGCGCTTCTAGCAATCTTCTGGCAATTTTTATCCAATTTGCCTGGATTTGGAAATTTGAAGGTTTTCATTTGCCCTTCATATCAACCAACCCTCCGATTTGGGGTCTTGAGCATCTAGATACCGCAATCTCTATTCGATTTGCATGAAATTCAAAAAGTAGAGGTACATTTGCTCCACAAATAGGTGTGCGGAATATGGTGTGTATTGGACCAAGTTTTGGTATAGTCACCATAAGGACCGATTCCTTGATTTGACTTCTTGAGCTTCTAGTAATGGCAGTTCTTGCGCGCTTAGCCAAAATGTTTAATATTCTTCCAAAATTCAAACAAAATCCCAAAATCTTATAAATCCCAAACCTGATGTAGTATCAAACATAAAATTTGTATCAGTTGAACCGATCTGCTTGGGGGTATCTGCCAATAAAGCCTGTAAAATTCTATATCTTTTCAAGTAACCCGCTACGTCGAAGAGTTTTGAAAATAAAAATTATTATTTTTTTTTATAAATCCAATCCAAATCCTATTTGGTGGCTTGTAAACAATATAATAGGATATTAATAAAACAAATATCATGTAGTTGTTATTACTATTGATAGATATACTTTACTGAGCAAATGGGTTAAATATTATTTTTGTCAGCTATAAATACGATAGACGAAAATAGGATATTTTCCTCCACATCCACATCTTTCTCATTGTCTCCAATAAAAAATAAATGCAAAAAATTTCCCATTTTTTTTTTTTACCAAGAAAGAAAAAGTAACCCCAATCCCTCATAGTATGTAAGACCATAGCATATTGCTATTTGTGGCAATTATAATATATTTTTTTCTTTGACCGAAGACGAACCTCCCATTTTGTGTGTCAAATTGGCTTGTTAAAGAAGGAAACATGAGACCCCACCACAACGATGGCGACGACGATGATGATGACAACGACGTTATGCTGTTAACTAATAAAAAATTTCTCTCCTCATTACTATGATGATCACAACAACGGCAGGCTGGCAATACGAATAATGTCCAATAAAAAGGAAGATTTCAACAGCACGATATTGACATCAGTACCAACAGTAGATTAGGCCAAAATAAATATCCATGCATTCGTCCCATACCTTACCTCCCCTAATGTTTCGCATATAACTCTGGCAATTTAGCTTACAATAGATATTAGCAGGTGTATGCTTATACATTTTTGGTGGCTTTTGGTGGTGACCGTTGATTGTCATGATACTGATGGCAGTCCTAGCGGTGGCGGTGTAGTGCCTCTTGAATAAATGACCACCTTACTGACAAAAACCTAACAGAAAATCCATACCGAAAAATCCAAGATGAGACAATATAATGCACAGTGCACACAAAAAAAAATTGATTCAATCACGAAATAAATTGTTCGAATTAATTATTTAATTGAAATGTCTTCAATCACAGAAATTATTGTATCAATTAAAAACAAGTTCGGCAATTTTGGTTGCATAATCTTTCATATTAGGTCACAATTTTTTCAGTGTATATTACCATTTATATTAGGTTAATATTTTTGTTTTTTAGTATATATTCAATTATTTACCGTTTCCACCTAACAAGAGCATTGAGTACATCGAAAGAATTAATCCTATAATAATTCGCCAAAATAAAATTCCAAAGCAATTTTGCTGAAAAATGAGTTTGTGTCTTAAGTCTTTTGTTTTTCAAATCAAATAATGTCTTACCAGAAATTCCTTGCTGGTTTAGATTGTTTTTTAATCCAAATAAACAATACTCCAAAATCGGATACACACAAAAAAAATGAAATTGTTTTATAACAAGAATGGACTACGTCATGCGAAAATTGAACCTAAATATAAACTCACATTTTAAGGTTTCCACAAAGCGTGGTTAAAACCGGGAAAATGTAATGCCAAAAAAAAAAATTAACTAAAAGTTAACAAAATCATTGGCACCAAATCATGATCGTATTAACCATACTGTAGTTCATTCTATTTTTGGGAATCGCAAAAAAAATCTTTTGATTTAGTTCATATTGAACATATGTGTACACTCATTGAACTTTATTCCCACGTTTAGTTCATAAAATGTTGGTGACATACATTGGCCTGTGGAAAATTTTTTCAAATAATTACGAATTGATATTAACTTTTGCACGGTACGTAGGGAGCCAGAATTGAAATATGAAATATATGATAGATCATATACTACCACCACGTACCAAATTTCGACCAGATCGGATGAATTTTGCTTCTCCAAAAGGCTCCGGAGGTCAAATCTGGGGATCGGTTTATATGGGCGCTATACATAATTATGGACTGATATGAACCAATTCCTGCATGGTTGTTGGGTACCATATAAATACTAACATCACGTACCAAATTTCAACCGAATCGGATGAAGTTTGCTCTTCCAAGTGGGTCCGGAGTTCAAATCTGGGGATCGGTTCATATGGGGACAATGTATATTTATGGACCGATTTCGACCAATTTTTGCATGGTTGTTAGAGACCGTATAATAACACCATGTACCAAATTTCAGCCGGATCGGATGAAATTTGCTTCTCTTATAGGATTCGCAAGCCAAATTTGGGGGACCGTTTATATGGGGACTATACGTAAAAGTGGACCGATATAGCCCATTTGCAATACCATCTGACCTCCATCAATAACAACTACTTGTGCTAAGTTTCAAGTCGATAGCTTGTTTCGTTCGGAAGTTAGAGTGATTTCAACATACTTTATGGGGTCTTAGAGCAATATTTCGATGTGTTACAAACGGAATGACAAGTTTAATATACCCCCATCCTATGGTGGAGGGTATAAAAATGTTAAAAAAAAAAATAAAATTCAAACTCCGCCAAAATAAGACTTAGCCTGTATTTGCAGCTTCTATATCGTTTATTCAACGATCCAGTATCTCTTCTAATTCGAAGATTATTTCTTTAAAACAAAAATGTGTTTTTTTACTTTAAAGAAAAGATGCCATACTTCAAAGATATGGGCAAGTTTAAAAATAATATTTTCAAAGCAAAATCGTATACCACATTATAACCGGATCAAATGAACCTTTCTTTTCCATGAAGCTTAAGAAGACATACGGAAAATTAGTAGTCATAGACATCACGTACCCAATTTCAACCAGATTGTATGAAATTGGCTCCTTCCAGAGGATTTGGATGTTAAATCGTTTTATATGGAGACTATATGTAATATTGATCAATTTTTTCATGGATGAATTTTACTTTTCCGGGTACCTCCAGAAGTCAAGTCTAAAAGTAATCCGATATCGATCACTTTCAACAGACGGACGGACAGACATGGCTAGATCGACTCAGAATTTCACCACGACCAAGTATTGGTGCGGACCAATACCCAGGGTTTGAAATGAGAATCAAACAGAATCAAAACTTTTTAAAATTTAAATACGTTGACGTTTTGAATTTTCGAATTTTGCAAAAAACAGTCGAATTTTTGACTTGTTCTAAATTAAAAACTTTGATTTTCTAAAATACGGGAAAGTCGATTTTCGATTTTTACTATCATAAAAAAATCGACTTTTTACATTGTGACTTATAAATTTAATGCGAAGCGAATTAGTTCGTTAAATTTCGATGAACTTGGTCCATACTAAAAATCGATTAGGTGATATTGGCCAATATAAAAAGATGATTTTACTTTTCTTCTTTCGAAAAAGATCGGACTGAACTCGAAAAAATTATGAAATCGACTCTTTGATTTTAAGAAAATTAATTTGCCCTTTTTAAAAGTTCGTAAAAAAATCTTCGTGCGATATCTTTCTTTTTTACACGAGTTAAGATTACTTAGCTAAAAAAAACCGATTTTCGTCTTTTATATCTCTAGTACTCTTAAATGAATCGTTAAATATCATATATTTTATAAATTATTCTAAAACGTAAACCTTTAAATTTAGTTATATATTTTTTTAATATCATATTCTAGTGAATGAAATGTATTTCCAATCATGCACTGTGCAACCATATTTGAACCATAGTTGGTAATGTTGAATGTAATACCAAAAATTGTAAAATAAAAAGAAACCCCCCTGCTATAGGAAGCACAAAGGTCGCGCATGCGTATTGCCCAACTCAAGAAAAAAAAATTGTCGGCCATACACACAAAAAGACAACCACAACCCTCAGCGAACGACATATAGTCTTGCCGCCGCTGCTGTTGATGATGAAGAAGCATTTTGCACTAGCAGGTTAAAATGAATTTGGGTTGGTGTTCGTCGAACAAATGATACCCTATATTAGTGTATGTACGAAGGTAGTTCAACAAGAAGTAAGAACACAACTATTAAAAAAATATTGTGGAGAAATATTTATGAATATAGTCGATAGAAATAAAATTTTGAAATAAATTCTTGACAAAATTTTCTATAGAAATAAAGTTTCGACAAAATTTTCTTTAGAAATAAATTGTTCACAAAATTTTCTATAGAAATAAAATTTGGATAAAATTCTCTATAAAAATATAATTTGGACAAAATTTTCTATAGAAATAAATTTTTGACAAAATTTTCTATAGAAATAAAATTTTGACACAATTTTCTATAGAAATTGATTATTGACAAAATTTTCTATAGAAATAAATTGTTCACAAAATTTTCTATAGGGGTAACATTTTGACAAAATTTTCTATAGAAATAAAATTTTGACAACATTTCCTATAGAAATAAAATGTTGACAAAATTTTCTATAGAAATAAAATTTTGACAACGTTTTCTATATAAATAAAATTTTGACAACATTTTTATTGAAATAAAATTTTGAAAAAAATTTCTATAGAAATAAAACTTTGACAAAATTTTCCATAAAAATAAAATTTTGACAACATTTTCTATAAAAATAAAATTTTGAAAATTTTCTATAGAAATACAATTTTGACAACGTTTTCTATAGAAATAAAAATTTGACAAAATTTTCGATAAAAATAAAAATTTGTCAAAATTTTCGATAGAAATAAAATTTTGAAAAATTTTCGATAGAAATAAAACTTTGACAAAATTTTCCATAGAAATAAAATTTTGACAACATTTTCTATAAAAATAAAATTTTGAAAATTTTCTATAGAAATAAAATTTTGACAACGTAAAATAAAAATATGACAAAAATTTTCGGTAGAAATAAAAATTTGACAAACTTTTCGATAGAAATAAATTCTTGACAAAATTTTGTATAAAAATAAAATTTTGACAATATTTTCGATAGACATTAAATTTTGACAAAATTTTCGATAGAAATAAATTCTTGACAAAATTTTGTATAAAAATAAAATTTTGACAACATTTTCGATAGAAATAAATTCCTGACAAAATTTTGTATAAAAATAAAATTTTGACAACATTTCCTATAAAAATAAAATTTTGAAAATATTCTATAGAAATAATATTTTGACAACGTTTTCTATACAAATAAAAATATGACAAAAATTTTCGATAGAAATAAAAATTTGACAAAATTTTCGATAGAAATAAATTCTTGACAAAATTTTGTATAAAAATAAAATTTTGACAACATTTTCGATAGAAATAAAATTTTGACAACATTTTTATTGCAATAGAATTTTGAAAAAAATTTCTATAGAAATAAAACTTTGACAAAATTTTCCATAGAAATAAAATTTTGACATTTTCTATAAAAATAAAATTTTGAAAATTTTCTATAGAAATAAAATTTTGACAACGTTTTCTATAGAAATAAAGTTTCGACAAAATTTTCTTTAGAAATAAATTGTTCTCAAGATTTTCTATAGAAATAAATTTTGGATAAAATTCTATATAAAAATATAATTTGGACAAAATTTTCTATAGAAATAAATTTTTGACAAAATTTTCAATAGAAATAAAATTTTGACACAATTTTCTATAGAAATTGATTATTGACAAAATTTTCTATAGAAATAAATTGTTCACAAAATTTTCTATAGGAAAAAAATTTTGACAAAATTTTCTATAGAAATAACATTTTGAAAAAATTTTCTATAGAAATAAAATTTTGACAAAATTTTCTATAGAAATAAAATTTTGACAAAATTTTCTATAGTAATAAAATTTTGACAAAATTTTCTATAGAAATAAAATTTTGACAACATTTTCTATATAAATAAAATTTTGACAACATTTTTATTGAATTAAAATTTTGAAAAAAATTCTATAGAAATAAAACTTTGACAAAATTTTCCATAGAAATAAAATTTTGACAACATTTTCTATAAAAATAAAATTTTAAAAATTTTCTATAGAAATAAAATTTTGACAACGTTTTCTATAGAAATAAAAATTTGACAAAATTTTCGATAGACATAAAATTTTGACAAAATTTTCTATTGAAATAAAGTTTCGACAAAATTTTCTTTAGAAATAAATTGTTAACAAAATTTTCTATAGAAATAAAATTTGGATAAAATTCTCTATAAAAATATAATTTGGACAAAATTTTCTATATGAATAAATTTTTGACAAAATTTGCTTAGAAAAAAAATGTTGACACAATTTTCTATAGAAATTGATTATTGACAAAATTTTCTATAGAAATAAATTGTTCACAAAATTTTCTATAGGAATAAAATTTTGACAATATTTTCTACGAAAATCAAATTTTGACAAAATGTTCTATAGAAATAAAATTTTGACAAAATTTTCTATAGAAAAAAATTTTGACAAAATTTTCTATAGAAATAAAATTTTGACAAAATTTTCTATAGAAATAAAATTTTGACAACATTTTCTATATAAATAAAAGTTTGACAATTTTGAAACAATTTTCTATAGAAATAAAATTTTGACAAAATAATCCTTCCAAAATACTTTTACTGGTACTGGCAGTTTTTCTCATATGAAATGGGAATTAAGTTGCATGTTTTCATCATGGCCTACCCAATACAATTTGTCATTGGCTTTGCTTGTTTTCACTAAAATTGATTCCATTTAAATAAAGTTACACACTTATTTCAATTCCATCAATATTTCTAATCAATAATCCTCCACCAGGTACAAGTTGTTGATGTAGGGTATACAAAATATTATGAATACCAGAAATGCCACAAAAATAGTTAGTGGTTTATGACTACGACTTCGGACCCCGTCCATTTGAACGTACTCATAGATCTAGCAACTTCATCACGCCGTGATACCAATAGCCAGAGTGGACATGACAGTCAAATGAGTGTCGCGTCGATGCACATGTTGAAACTCAGAGTCAAAAACGCTTCTGCTCATCGTAAGCGATCAATTGATTGTTTAGTCACAAAACTAACGGGTTTTTAAGTTTTTTTTTTTGGATGCAGATTTTGTTTCTTTTTTTTTATGCCATCAAGTATATGGTAAGTTGGCGGACCGAATCGAAATTACAAATATACACATATATTCAGACGACCTCATCTTCATCTGCATTTTTTTCGAATTTCACATACGAAAAACCAAGCCACATCACAACAACACTCTGGAGCAATGGGCAATAGACCATTATATCTCCGCCCCAAACCATAATATTGGGAAAAAGTTCAATTGGTAACCCAGTAAAAAATGTCACAGAAGAGAAAATTGTAACATATAGCAAGGTTATTGTTCGTATAAACGCCTTTTTCAAAAATCGAAATATTGAAGCTTTTGTAATTTTTAAATTTGACTAATCGACAAATGATATTTTGAGAATCGGCTCATATCGACTTGAGCCAAAATCGGTGCTGGCCAAAATCGACTTCTAACAAAAAAGTTGAAAGTCGTCTTTAGATTAACAGGGGAGTGTAGTGCATTTACTACCACGGTCACTCAAAAAGTCGATTATTTCATATATTCGACAAGCCTTTAAAAATGGGGAATGGTTTTTGAATGAAGGTAAGTTGGCGGACCGAATCGAAATTATAAATATACTCATATATTCAGACGACCTCATCTTCATCTGCATTTTTTCGATTTTCACATACGAAAAACCAAGCCATAGTGGAACAAGCTCTTTACTTGAAACTTGGCATTAGTAGTTATTATTGATGTCAGTCAGATGGTATAGCAAAAGGACCAGTTTTAGATATAGTCCCCATTTAAACCGATCCTAAGATTTTGCTTGCGGAACCTATTGGAAGAGCAAATTTCATCCGATTCGCTTAAAATGAATGCGTAATGTTTATATATGACCTGTATCAACCATGCAAAAATTGATTTATTTCAGTCTATAATTATATATAGCCCCCATATAAACCGATCCTCAGATTTAATTTCCTGTGCTTCCTTGAGGGCAAATTTCATCCGATTCCCTTGAAATTTGGTATGTGTTGTCGGTATATGCGAGCTCGGTTGGAGATACTGAAACTGCGGCAGCAAATATGCGACCTGGAAGAATCTGGACTCACAGCACAGTATCATCGCCGCATCCACCTGGCTGAGTTGGATGCAGTCGTCCCAGTTTTTGATGGCGATAGTTATTTTGATATTGCAAAATAGTTCTTGCAATTCGAAGATTATGCGAATATCTGCGGTTATTCGGAAAAAGAAAAATGTGTTGCCATTAGACGGAGAATAGATGGCACTGCAAAAGCTTATGTCAACAATCTAGGCCTTGTGAATTACAGTGATCTCAAAGCAGGCTTGCTGTAAGTTTTTTATAGGTCAGTGTCAAGACAGCAAGTTTATAGACAGCTACGAGCCCGTACCTTGAAATCACAGGAATCTTGCTTGAGCTATGTGGTGTCTATGCAATCAATCGCTGCTAAATCTGACATTGATGAGCAGGAGCTTATTGATTTTATAATCGATGGTATACCTGATTCTTTCAATGCCATGTCTGTTTGGGGCTTGTATAGTGGACGAGCTACTCAAGACAATGGACCGTTACGAACAAAGATGTCATCAAGTGAGGGTTAGTGCCGCTAAGCTGCCCAATGCCTCAACATCTAGGACAGTTGCTGGCAACAAGACGAAAACTGCTGCCAATGATCAAAGCCAGTGTGAAAAACCAAAGCGACCCATGATTCGTGTTTTTATTGTGCTGAGGTGGGTCACTACCACCAAAATTGTCCCAAGAAGGGGAAGGCTGCCACCGCTATAGTAAACAGCCTAGAATACGAGACGTTAGATGCATTCTAGACGATAAGTGTTGCTTTCATTAGACGAGGTAGGCGCACTGATTTAATAAAATTAATTTCTCTTTTTGATACCAGTAGCCCCATTAGTTTTATTCGAAGATCGTATGTTCCATTTTTGATAGAAAGTAAACAAATATTGACACCTTACCGTGGCGTTGGCAACGCGGAAATTAAAATGCTCGGGAAAATTCAATGCGAGTTATTTTTTTGAAGGTAGAAAAGTATGCCATGAAATTTTTGTTTTGCCAGATGAAGAATCCATTGTACCGTTATTGATCGGGCGTGATATATTAAATGAATTGAAAATACATTTATGTAAGATGAAACTACCTCCCAGCAAAAAAAGCGTCGCCAAAAAAGTAATGAAAATGTTATTTTTGGATTCGGAAGTGGTGCAAAATTGACGCAGAAGCGATGAATTTAACATGGACTTACCGGGAGTTAGATTACCTGGGTTATCGAGTTAATGAAGAGGGCATTCTGCCCAATGATGATCATATCGTTACTATTCGAAATTACCCTGTCCCAACGGACCATAGCGAGCTCGAGAGGTGTATGGGTCTATTTTCTTTTTTTTAGACGATTCGTATTTGACTCTCCCGTAAGGCGAGGCCATTGACGAATTTGCGAAATAAGGAATGTGAGGTGGCCTTCTATAGGTTGAGGGATGCCAGTAAAGCGCCAGTCTTGGCAGTATACAATCCGACACGCGAAACTGAACTACACACGGACGCTAGTGCAAAGGGTTTTGGATCAGTTCTGATGCAGAGGAGGACGATGGAAAATTTCATAAGGTGGCATATTATTCCAAATGCACATCAGCTGCAGAATCCAGGTATAACAGTTTCGAACTCGAGACTCTGGCAATCATTTATGCCCTTAGGAGGTTTCGTATATATTTTGAGGGAATTTCTTTCACAATCGTTACTGATAGTAATTCATTGGCCCTGACACTAAGTAAGAGGCTAATTAACCCGAGGATAGCAAGGTGGGCTCTCGAGCTTGAGAATTTTGAATATAGTATACGGCATCGCAGGGGGAGTTAATGGCTCACGTGGATGCCTTAAGTAGGTCCCCTGTTATGGCTATTGTTGATGGTGGGGATGTTGACTTTAATATACAAATAACTCAGAATAGAAATAAGAGGATCAGGGATATGCGGGATAGATTAGAGGCGGAAGAGGTGGAGGGTCATGTTTTGGAAAATGGGCTAGTTTTCCATCTAGGAAAAGATGGACGCAGATTGTTATGGGTTCCGAAGGAAATTGAGGAGAATATTATGAGGATTATGTTACTCATGAGAAATACGGTCATTCCGGAATAGAGAAATGCTTTAAACAATTGCGTAAATATTATTGGTTTCCTGATATGAGAGATAAATTGGAACGTTTCATATGGATTTGTTTGAAATGTATTTATTATTCGCCTCGCACACGCAAGAACAAGAGGAATTTCTTTAATATAGAGAAGAGGCCCTTTCATTTCGATACATTGCATATCGACCATTGTGGTCCTTTGCCACTGACAGGTTCCAAAAGGAGACACATTCTAGCAGTCGTGGATAGCTTTACGAAATTTACCAAATTGTATGCCCTTAACTCCACCAATTCAAGAGAGGCATGCAATGCTCTTTAGAAGTATTTTGATGCGTATAGCCGCCCGAGAAGAATAGTTAGTGATCAGGGAACTTGCTTCACATCCAATGAATTCTCCAGATTTTTAAGTAGCCGGAATATAGCTCATGTGAAGACGTCGGTGGCTTCGCCACAATCAAATGGCCAAATTGAGAGAGTGAACCGGGTGATAAAGGTCATGCTAGCTAAGTTGTTGGAGGCGTATGGACATATTGACGGGGCTGAGAAACTTCCGCAGGGAGAATTCGCCATTAACAATACGGGTCACTGTTCCACGGGCCACTCCCCTAGCGAAGTATTATTCGGAGTCGAACAAAGAGGGCATATAGTAGATGAATTCGCGGAACATGTCCTAGCATATTGTAGGGAGCGTACGGATATTGATATTATTCGAAATGAGGCATCAGAAGCTATTAAGAAGTCCCAAGCGTACAATTTATAGCAATTCAATAAACATCATAAGGGTCCAAAACATTTAGTGTCAGAGATTTGGTAGTTTTGACCAACATTGATAACACACCGGGTGCAAACAAGAAACTCATCCCTAAATACCGAGGCCCCTACGTAATTCAGAAGCAATTGGGCAACGATCGTTATGAAATCTCTGACATTACACAAATACCTTATGTTACAATTGTCGTCTAAGAAAATGGTTGGAGCCAAGTAATGGTCTAAGTGATGACGATCTGCAGTCGGAAAGCAACACTAGTGACAACACTATGAATTTTTAGAAGATGAATTTTTGAATGAGGACTGCCGAATTGTAATGATTAATATGTATAGTAATGTAGGCCGATACGCTAGAGTAATTAGGATACAATTACATGATGCTACACAAGCTGTTGAGCTAACTGCAGCCAATATAAAAAAATGGCTCCTTTTCCGGGAGGGATCACTCACTTGTTACGTGGACAATTAAAAAGGATCATAATAAGAATTACATTTAAAACCTTGTATAAAGCAAACCCAAATAAAATCACACTATTAAAGTAACAAGTTGGCTGATAAGTCCCCGGTCTGACACATAGATGGCGTCGCTAGTATTAAATGCATATTATTTTTATATAGCACCAACCTTCAAATGATTCGTGTTAAAATTTGACGTCTGTAACTCAATTAGTTTGTGAGATAGAGCGTCTTTTGTGAAGCAACTTTTGATATTGTGAAAAAAATGGAAAAAAAAGGAATTTCGTGTTTTGATAAAATACTGTTTTGTGAAGGGAAAAAATACGGTGGAAGCAAAAACTTGGCTTGATAATGAGTTTCCGGACTCTGCCCCAGGGAAATCAATAATAATTGATTGGTATGCAAAATTCAAGCGTGGTGAAATGAGCACGGAGGACGGTGAAGCCCGAAAGAGGTGGTTATCGACGAAAACATCAAAAAAACATCAAATGATCGAGATAGCAGAGGCCTTAAAGATATCAAAGGAATGTGTTGGTCATATCATTCATCAATATTTGGATATGCGGAAGCTCTGTGCAAAATGGGTGCCGCGCGAGCTCTCATTGACCAAAAACAACAACGTGTTGATGATTCTGAGCGTAGTCTGCAGCTGTTAACTCGTAATACACCCGAGTTTTTCCGTCGATATGTGACAATGGATGAAACATGGCTCCATCACTACACTCCTGAGTCCAATCGACAGTCGGCTGAGTGGACAGCGACCGGTGAAACGTCTCCGAAGCGTGGAAAGACTCAAAAGTCCGCTGGCAAAGTAATGGCATCTGTTTTTTGGGATGCGCATAGAATAATTTTTATCGATTAGGAGAAGGGGATTGAGGAGGAGGGAAAAAACAGTGACTATTATATGGCGTTATTGAAGCGTTTGAAGGTCGAAATCGCGGCAAAACGGCCCCATATGAAGAAGAAACAAGTATATACGGCCGTAAGTTCGGCCAGGCCGAAGCTTATGTACCCTCCATCATGGATTGCGTAGAAACTTCTTCTAAACACTGCCATCCACAATCGAATTACTTAAGTTGCGGTAACGCTTGCCGATGGCAAGGTATTGTAAAACCTTCTAACACCATCTTCTAAATTGTATGTAAGTCCATATGTGGTATATATTAAATCAAAAAAGATCGATCCAAACGTATATAATTCAGTTTGACAAAGTAGACATAAAATTT
Organism: Haematobia irritans; assembly: GCF_050003625.1. Taxonomy (NCBI): domain Eukaryota; kingdom Metazoa; phylum Arthropoda; class Insecta; order Diptera; family Muscidae; genus Haematobia; species Haematobia irritans. Next base: position 36,098,426 of record NC_134400.1, on the reverse strand, counting down.
TGACAAAATTTTCTACAGAAATAAAATTTTAACAAAATTTTCTATAGAAATAAAATTTTCACAACATTTTCTATAGAAATAAACTTTTGACAATTTTTTCTATAGAAATAAAATCTTGGTAGATTATTTTTGGCTCGAGTGGCAACCATGATTATGAACCGAATAAAATTTGAACAAAATTTTCTATAGAAATAGAATTTTGACAATGATGAAAATTTTATTATGAACCGAATAAAATTTTAACAAAATTTTCTCTAGAAATATTGACAAAATTTTCTAAATTTTGACAAAATTTTCTTTAGAAATAAAATTTTGACAACATTTTCTATAGAAATAAAATTTGGTAGACTATTTTTGGCTCTAGTGGCAACCATGATTATGAACCGATATGGACCAATTTTTGTGTGATTCGACCAATTTTGGTATGGTTGTTAGCGACCATATACTAACACCACGTTCCTAATTTGAACCGGATCGGATGAATTTTGCTCCTCCAAGAGGCTCCGGAGGTCAAATCTGGAGAACGTTTTATATGGGGGCTATATATAATTATGGACCGATATGGACCAATTCTGGCACGCTTGTTAAAGATCATATACTAACACCATGTTCCAAATTACAACCTGATTGGATGAAATTTGCTTCTCTTGGAGACTTCGCAAGCCAAATCTGGGGATCGGTTTATATGGGGGCTATATATAATTATGAACCGATGTGGACCAATTTTTGCATGGTTGTTAGAGACCATATAACAATATCATGTACCAAATTTCAGGCGGATCGGATCCCCAAATCTGGGGATCGGTTTATATGGGCGCTATATATAATTATGGACCGATGTGGACCAATTTTTGCACGGTTGTTAAAGACCATATACCAACACCATGTACCAAATTTCAGCCGGATCGGATGCAATTTGCTTCTCTTTGAGGCTTCGCAAGCCAAATCTGGATATCGGTTTATATGGGGTCCATATATAATTATGGACCGATGTGGACCAATTTTTGCATGGTTGTTAGAGACCATATACCAACATCATGCACCAAATTTCAGCCGGATCGAATGAAATTTGCTTCTCTTTGAGGCTCCGCAAGCCCAATCTGGGGATCGGTTTATATGGGGGCTATATATAATTATACGCCGATGTGGACCAATTTTTGCATGATTGTTAGAGACCATATACCAACACCATGTATCAAATTTCAGCCGGATCGGATGAAATATGCTTCTCTTAGAGGCTCCACAAGCCATATCTGGGGATCGGTTTATACGGGGCTATATATAATTAAGGACCGATATGGACCAATTTTTGCATGGTTGTTAGAGACCATATACTAACACCATGTACCCAATTTCAGCCGTATCGGATGAAATTTGCTTCTCTTTTAGGTTCCGCAAGCCAAATCTGGGGATCGGTTTATATGGGGGCTATATATAATTATGGACCGATGTGGACCAATTTTTGCATGGTAGTTAGAGACCATATACCAACACCATGTACCAAATTTCAGCCAGATCGGATGAAATATGCTTCTGTTAGAGGCTCCACAAGCCAAATCTGAGGGTGCCTTTATATGGGGGCTATACGTAAAAGTGGACCGATATTGCCCATTTTCAATACCATCCGACCTACATCGATAACAACTACTTGTGCCAAGTTTCAAGTCGATAGCTTGTTTCGTTCGGAAGTTAGCGTGATTTCAACAGACGGACGGACGGACGGACGGACGGACATGCTTAGATCGACTCAGAATTTCACCACGACCCAGAATATATATACTTTATGGGGTCTTAGATCAATATTTCGATGTGGTACAAACGGAATGACAAAGTTAATATACCCCCATCCTATGATGGAGGGTATGAAAAGTGTTGTTCCACCAAGACAACGCATCGTTCCACAAGTCATTGAGAGCGATGGCAAAAATTCATGAATTGGGCTTCGAATTGCTTCCCCACCCACCGTATTCTCCAGATCTGGCCCCCAGAGACTTTTTCTTGTTCTCAGACCTCAAAAGGATGCTCACAGGGAAAAAATTTGGCTGCAATGAAGAGGTGATCGCCGAAACTTAGGCCTATTTTGAGGCAAAACCGAAGGAGTACTATCAAAATGGTATCAAAAAATTGGAAGGTCGTTATGATCGTTGTATCGCTCTTGATGGGAACTATTTTGAATAATAAAAACGAATTTGGACAAAAAAAATGTGTTTTTCTTTGTTAGACCGGGGACTTATCAGCCAACCTGTTAGTTTAAATTTTATGGCGATGTAAAAATTTTGCGTTTTGCAAATTGGCAAACAAGATCGAGGCTGTGTTACATTGTATGTACCAAATGCTTTGGCAAATTTATTTAATGTTCGAAAAATTGTCAAAATGATTTTATGGACTCTACAAACAAGTTAACGGAAAATTTCAAAAAAAAAAAAAAAATTACGATTAAAGTTTACATCTTCACATTCAGCAAATCGAAATATTCATTGGGTTATGGTTCAACAACTACTTTAAGACTATACACGTATTTTGTTAGCAGTCCATTCATGTCATATAGTGCAGGTTGCACTTTATGCAATGTCGTAGTTTTATTGCTATTCTTCTTCTTTTTCGGCTGTTGTTGTTGTTGGTGCTCATGTTAGCGGTGTTGGTGTTACCCGCTTCGATTCAACTGTGACTGTAACGACAAAATGAAAACAAAAAAAACTCACATGCAATTTTTGTTATGCCAGCACACACATTTACTGTGTGACCGACCCATTATGGTGGTTACACATAGTTCAAACTTAATAATACTTTTGACTAGCCTCAACAACCACCAAAGACATCAGCTACAATAACCATGACCAGCCAGCGTTACAGCTTTGAAGAAACGAAACAAAAAACAGATTTGTGTTTTTGGTGTTATTATAGCAAAAGTTTTCCTATAGCCATGTTCAAAAATTTCCTGCAACTCCTCCCAACTAAAGACAACAAGGAGATGGCATCGTCACCAGAACCACCAGCACCATCATCATCATCATCATCATCATCATGGGCCCCTACATTTGCAATTGCCTAAGTTAAGCTCTGTTTTTATTTTCGGTATTTGGTTTTTTCAACCAAACAAAAAAAAAAGTTTTACTTGCGTTTGCTATTTTACTTTGTTAACCGTTGTATTATTGGAATTGTTAGTCAATAATGGCAAAACAGAAGATTTGCTAACCCAGGCTATGGTGGTGGAAAATATTTATAAATATTTTGGCTATACTAGAAAAATTGGCAGAGAATAATTTCCAAAAAAAAAAAACACACACACACAAAAGAGCAAATGAGGCTTCAATGTAAGTTGTAGCTTTTCGGCAGTTTCATGGTAACACACTCACTCCAATGCAAGCTGAGATGAGCCTGGCGATAGTGATATGTAACTCAGACCCCTCCGGAGAAATACGCGTTGCCTTAACGGTTTTTCCTCACAATACAGCCCCCCACCAAAAAAAAAAAAATTAACAACACACAAGCGACAAAGGCGTTCAAAGCCCAAAAAAGAACAAATAACTCTACAACTACAATACCAGAAATTGGTCAAAGGAATTTCTGAAAGATGTTATGGTGATAGAAAGCAAGAATTAAATTGGAAATTTTTGTTAATAAATAATTAAAAATCTACATTGGTCACAGAGATGTGTAACCATAAATGAAAGACTTAAGACACAAACACGTTAATGGTCACGTAAGTATGCAAAGCATTTTCATAAAGTTATTATATTAATTAAAAACTAATTTGGCAATGGAAATATGTATGTGTCAACAGTTTTTATTTATTTATTTACTTTATTCTCAAATTTCTGTTGGCGTTGTGTTTTTTTTTTTTTCTTTACGAAATTAGCCAATGAGTTGACTTAAATGGAAAAAAAAAACATTTTCCCACCTTGATTTCGTAAATAAAAACATAATTTTGCCATCGCATTTATTTGCTTAACCATTATTATTTTGAAAACTTATTTCTATGAGTATCTTCACGGCTATATTGGGTTATAGAAAACTTTGTACGGTGGGGGTACATAAAATTCCGCCTGGCCGAACTTTCGGCCTTATATTTTTACTAAAAGTCGAAAGACTTAAAAACCAAAAATGTTGGTTCCATTTTAAAATAGTCGCATATCATTGTTATATCATATCCAATCTCTTTATCGCAACAATATATTTTAATTGCTTTTCCCTTTGAAAGCAATATATTTTAATTGCTTTTCCCTTTGAAAACCAAAAAATTGCTTGAAATTCTATTCATCCACACTTTGCTCTCGCATACAAATCCGATTATCCTTTTATGGGCAATTTGTCATCAAATTTGTGGCATTGCTAGAAGTTCTTTAACGGAATTTACTTTAACTGGGCTTTACTTGGCAGAGGTTAGTTAACAATCGGCAGCACTTTGCGTGCCACACAGTCTTTTTGTTTTATTGCCATCATATCTCTGTCAAAAATTATAAAAATTTGCCATAAATAGACAATGACATTATTGGGTGTAAATGCATCTTAACAGCCATTTGATATGGAAATTACAAAAACCCCCCACACTTTTTTCTGGGTTGTTGTTAAGGCAGAACTTGGCTTTGAATCTTCTCTTACTCTGCCGGCAAAATCTTCAAAAACATGCCGCTATCTTAAGGTTGTTCGAAGGCTTGCTTCTTTGTTATTTCTTCACCTCAGAAAATTGTTCAAACCAAAATGTTCTACTAACTTCGAAAGATGGAAGGATCGATGCATCTCTACACCTTCAATAGCCAGGAATACGTGCTTTAAAACAATTAAAAGCGAAGCTTAATGTAACACAGGGACATACCGATCGAGACACATACACACTCACATATATTCGCCTGCTCCATGCTCCCGAGTTAAGGAAGACTTAAAGATTTCAGCCCCTATATCAATGGCTTACCGTTCACAATCTTCCAATTGGTCGAATGGCTAGCTTGGTGGCTACTGGTGTTCGACTTGCCCAAGCAAAGAATTAAAATAACCACAAAAAAGATGGGAAAAAATCAAATTCGTTGCTTTTGAACTAAGTTAAGTCCAAGAATGATCGAAACCGATCGCATGTCTAAGATAGCAAACATTTTTCACTTAGGCCGTGCAACAAACTTTGTTTTGTAAACAGTTTGGCCTTTCGATGTTTTAGATTTTGTTATAGCTGTTGGCTCATTTGCTATGTGGTCAAAGCCCTGACTCAATCTCAAAGGCATAGCTTGAGAGTGAATGGAATCACATTAAAGCAAGGCATCAGAAAAGTCAGTAAAACCGTACCTATTGTAGCCTACATAATGAGTTAAAGTATAGAGTTTCTGAATTGAATGAGAGATAGATAGATTTTTTGTACGGGATTTATGTTGGATTGGGGAAATGTTGGGAATATAAAAATTGTCCAAACAACTTTTTTACAAACAATCGACTTTTGATTTTTCGAGCCACAATGCCGAATCAATTCTTCGAATCTTGATAGAAACCAAATTCCAGCAATCGTCTCTTACCTACTAAATCCAAAAGTCGACTTTGAATTGAAAGAAGGAATATGATGAATAGATACTTATATTGACCTAGTATGAAGGATTATTTAACCTAAATTTTACGACAAACAAACAATAGAATCTATAAATTTCTTTACTATAAAGTCATTCTAATTTGAACAAAGAACCGTTTGCCTTTAAATAAGCCAAATTATCCTTAAATCAAAGAAAAATATATTCGACTTAAAGAAATAATTTTTCAATTAAGAATTATTGTAAAGGGTGATTTGTTAAGAGCTTGATAACTTTTTTTTAAAAAAAAAACGCATAAAATTTGCAAAATCTCATCGGTTCTTTATTTGAAACGTTAGATTGGTCCATGACATTTACTTTTTGAAGATAATTTCATTTAAATGTTGACCGCGGCTGCGTCTTCGGTGGTCCATTCGGAAAGTCCAATTTTGGGCAACTTTTTCGAGCATTTCGGCCGGAATAGCCCGAATTTCTTCGGAAATGTTGTCTTCCAAAGCTGGAATAGTTGCTGGCTTATTTCTGTAGACTTTAGACTTGACGTAGCCCCACAAAAAATAGTCTAAAGGTGTCAAATCGCATGATCTTGGTGGCCAACTTACCGGTCCATTTCTTGAGATGAATTGTTCTCCGAAGTTTTCCCTCAAAATGGCCATAGAATCGCGAGCTGTGTGGCATGTAGCGCCATCTTGTTGAAACCACATGTCAACCAAGTTCAGTTCTTCCATTTTTGGCAACAAAAAGTTTGTTAGCATCGAACGATAGCGATCGCCATTCACCGTAACGTTGCGTCCAACAGCATCTTTGAAAAAATACGGTCCAATGATTCCACCAGCGTACAAACCACACCAAACAGTGCATTTTTCGGGATGCATGGGCAGTTCTTGAACGGCTTCTGGTTGCTCTTCACTCCAAATGCGGCAATTTTGCTTATTTACGTAGCCATTCAACCAGAAAAGAGCCTCATCGCTGAACAAAATTTGTCGATAAAAAAGCGGATTTTCTGCCAACTTTTCTAGGGCCCATTCACTGAAAATTCGACGTTGTGGCAGATCGTAAGTCTATTCATGATGAAATGTCAAAGCATACTGAGCATCTTTCTCTTTGACACCATGTCTGAAATCCCACGTGATCTGTCAAATACTAATGCATGAAAATCCTAACCTCAAAAGAATCACCCTTTATTAAGGACAAAAATGCATCAAATATAGGGTAGGATTAATTATGAGGAAGATTAATAATTGCAATTTGCGTACCTCCATTAAAGACGTATGTCTATAAATTAAGGCAAATTATCAACAAAATTAACAAATCCATTTTTATACTCTTCACCATAGGATGGGGGGTATATTAACTTTGTCATTCCGTTTGTAACACATCGAAATATTGCTCTAAGACCCCATAAAGTATATATATTCTGGGACGTGGTGAAATTCTGAGTCGATCTAAGCATGTCCGTCCGTCCGTCTTTTGAAATCACGCTAACTTCCGAACTAAACAAGCTATCGACTTCGAACTTGGCACAAGTAGTTGTTATTGATGTAGGTCGGATTGCAAATGGGCCATATCGGTCCACTTTTACGTATAGCCCCCATATAAACGGCGATCCGGCTGAAAATCCGGCTGATCTTTAACAACCGTGCCAAAATTGGATCGGAAGAATTTTGCTCCTCTAAGAGGCAACGGAGGTCAAATCTGGGGATCGGTTTATATGGGGGCTATATATAATTATGGACCGATATGGACCAATTTTGGTACGGTTGTTAGAGACAACATATTAACCCCAAGTTCCAAATTTCAACCGGATCGGATGAATTTTGCTCCTCCAAGAGGCTCCGGAGGACAAATCTGGTGATCGGTTTATATGGGGGCTATATATAATTATGAACCGATGTGGACCAATTTTTGCATGGTTGTTAGAGACCATATACCAATATCATGTACCAAATTTCAGGCGGATCGGATGAAACTTGCTTCTCTTTGAGGCTCCGCAACCCAAATCTGGGGATCGGTTTATATGGGCGCCATATATAATTATGGACCGATGTCGACCAATTTTTGCACGGTTGTGAGAGACCACATACAAATACCATGTACCAAATTTCAGCCGGATCCAATGCAATTTGCTCCGCTTTGAGGCTTCGCAAGCCAAATCTGGAGATCGGTTTATATGGGGTCTATATATAATTATGGACCGATGTGAACCAATTTTTGCATGGTTGTTAGATACCATATACCAACATCATGTACCAAATTTCAGCCGGATCTGATGAAATTCGCTTCTCTTTGAGGCTCCGCAAGCCAAATCTGGGGATCGGTTTATATGGGGGTTATATATAATTAAGGACCGATATGGACCAATTTTTCCACGGTTGTTAGAGACCATATACCAACATTGTGTACCAAATTTCAGCCGGATGGGATGAAATTTTCTTCTCTTTGAGGCTCCGCAAGCCAAATCTGGGGATTGGTTTATATGGGGGCTATATATAATTATGGACCGATGTGAACCAATTTTTGCATGGTTGTTAGAGACCATATACACCATGTACCAAATTTCAGCCGGATCGGATGAAATTTGCATCTCTTTTAGGCTCCGCAAGCCAAATCTGGAGATCGGTTTATATGGGGGCTATATATAATTATGGACCGATGTGGACCAATTTTTGCATGGTTGTTAGAGACCATATACCAACACCATGTACCAAATTTCAGCCGGATCGGATGAAATATGCTTCTGTTAGAGGCTCCACAAGCCAAATCTGAGGGTCCCTTTATATGGGGGCTATACGTAAAAGTGGACCGATATGGCCCATTTTCAATACCATCTGACCTACATCGATAACAACTACTTGTGCCAAGTTTCAAGTCGATAGCTTGTTTCGTTCGGAAGTTAGCGTGAGTTCAACAGACGGACGGAAAGACGGACGGACGGACGGACGGACATGCTTAGATCGACTCAGAATTTCACCACGACCCAGAATATATATACTTTATGGGGTCTTAGAGCAATATTTCGATGTGTTACAAACGGAATGACAAAGTTAATATACCCCCATCCTATGATGGAGGGTATAATAAATTAGATCTGAATTCTAATTTTAATTTTAAATAGCCTAGATTTATATTTTAAGGAAGTCACATCTTTTGCTTGGTATCAGTACCACAGGGTCAAAATCTTTGTATACAAATAAACATTTTTTGTGTGCTGGGAGATAAAACCAAAGATCCACATTTAAAAATTGTTATAAAGTCAAAAAGTCGACTTTTGTATTTTTTTTTTTTTTAATTTCTAAAAGAAAAATTTTCCGAAATAGTTGAAGTATTCAAATTTTTAAAGAGACAAAATGTTCATGTTCAACTTTTGAAACAAACAAAAAATTGAAATGTCTTTTTGAAAAAAACTCGAAAAGTCAACTTTTCCACATTATCAAATAAATCGAATGGTCAACTTTTCTTAATTTCTAAAAAGTTTAAAACCCGACCTTTGCAATACTGTCTGTTGAGACTATAAAAGGTCTATAAAAGGGAAATATCAAAACATGGATCGATACACATCATCCTCGGCACACTTATGTGTGGACCTAAAATACCTATAGATTTCTAACTTCAAAAATTTTTTTAGAAGCTCAATAAGTCATATCATGATGTCGGGCTATATTGGGGCTATACCGAAACACTGACCGATAGGTTAGGTTAGGTGGCAGCCCGATGTATCAGGCTCATTTAGACCATTGTGATACCACATTGGTGAACTTCTCTCTTATCACTGAGTGCTGCCCGATTCCATATTAAGCTCAATGACAAGGGACCTCCTTTTTATAGCCGAGTCCGAACGGCGTTCCAAATTGCACTTAGAGAAGCTTTGACCACCAGCATTACTGAGGTGGGATAATCCACCGTTGAAAAACTTTTTGGTGTTCGGTCGAAGCAGGAATCGAACCCACGACCTTGTGTATGCAAGGCGGGCATGCTTTCCAATTAAAATTTTATTTGAATTTTTAAAAATATTCAATTAAAAATTTAATTGATTCATCAAATGTTTTAATGAAAACAAAATTCAATCACAAAAATTAATAGTATTAATTAAATTTTTACTTGGGTCAATTAATTTTTTTAATTGACTTCGGTGATTGATACTATCATTTCTATGATTGAAGATATTTCAATTTAAAACTAATTGGATGCATTAATTTTGTGATTGAATCCAATAATTATTTTTTTGTGTGTATGTGTGGACACAAAAAATCTTCAGATTTCAAGCAAATCGGTTAAAAATTGCGGTGTTTGGAACCCAATCCAGAGATATCGGGCTATATGGAAGCTATACCAATCCATTGACCGATACACGCCACATCCTGCACACTTATTAATGGATCCAAACTACCTCTAGATTTTGAATTTGAGGGAAATCATATACAAGTTTCGATATCTACCATCCCGTTGGCCGATACATGTCATAGTCGGCACGCTTATTAATGGACCCAAAACACCTCTAAATTTTGAATTTAAGGAAAATCGGATAAAAATGCGTATATCTAGACGCTCAAGAAGTCAAATCTGGAGATCGGGTTATATCAAACTGTGGACCCATACGCACCATATTCGACGAACTTATGTGTGGAAGGGAGCCAAGGAAAATCGGATAAAAATGCGTATATCTAGACGCTCAAGAAGTCAAATCTGGAGATCGGGTTATATCAAACTGTGGACCCATACGCACCATATTCGACGAACTTATGTATGGAAGGGAGCCACCGTGGTGCAATGGTTAGCATGCCCGCCTTGCATACACAAGGTCGTGGGTTCGATTCCTGCTACAACCGAACACCAAAAAGTTTTTCAGCGGTGGATTATCCCACCTCAGTAATGCTGGTGACATTTCTGAGGGTTTCAAAGCTTCTCTAAGTGGTTTCACTGCAATGTGGAACGCCGTTCGGACTCGGCTATAAAAAGGAGGTCCCTCGTCATTGAGCTTAACATGGAATCGGGCAGCACTCAGTGATAAGGGAGAAGTTCACCAATGTGGTATCACAATGGACTGAATAGTCTAAGTTAGCCTGATACATCGGGCTGCCACATAACCTAACCTAACCTATGTGTGGAAAATTTCCATATTTGAAGTTCAAGAAGTCAAATCAGGAAATCGGGCTATATCAAAATGTGGATCAAATCACACCATATTTGGCTTCACTTCTTTATGCAACCAAAATAATTCTAGATGTTGAAATTCAGGCAAATCGAATAAAAATTGGGATGTCTAGACGCTCAAGACCCCAAATCGGGGGTTTGGTTAGTATGGGGGCTATATCAAAATCTGGACCAATATCGCCCATCTTCGAACGTGACCTGCCTGCAGACAAAAGACGAGTTAATGCAGAATTTTAGCACAATAGCTTCATTATCGAAGACTGTAGCGGGATTACAACAGACAGATGGACCAGGTTATATCGTCTAAAATATTGTGGGTGGATATAAAAGTGGACTTTTGCAAATTTACGAAATATGAAAAGACAACATTTCCCAAATTTATAAAAAATATGTCGAAAAGTTGAGTCTGATTACAATTTCTAGTGTCTTAGTACATTTGCATACTTCAATAATTGAAGCACTATAAACCAACTGTTCCCCATTGAGTGATGTACCTATGCTAACTACCGATTTCGGGTAGAGTTCATTTCAAAATGCGAGATTTGCGAAAAAAAAAACTCTGGCAGCTAAATAACAGCATATCTTAACACGGTAGCTAACATGCTTAAGTTTAATTAATGATAAGAAATCTGTATCTAAAGCTGTTGTTTGTTGTCTTGTAATGAGCCAATTCACCACAGCTTAAATTGAAGTGAACCCAATGCTAGCTGCAGCCTTCAATTTACCCTGAGGCTAAACTCTCATTGGGGTGTAACATATCTGCGAGAAGTGAGAAGATTTTTGCGGCATCTCAATAACATGTAGATTTGTTGCTAATGTTTGCCTTGGGTTTCCTATGGGTCATAGCGCGTGCATATCTTGGTGTTTCCTTTAACTATTTTGGGTAAATTTGTGTCGATAATATATTCTCGCCCAAACCTTTCATCCGCCATCGCCGGGGCAATCTTGAAAATTTCAAACGCATTGCAACACGCTCCAAACGCAAGATTTGTATACAATATTATGCCATTAATTAGTAACGTTTTCTCTCTCTCCGTCTTCACGAAGAAAACATCAAGACAAAAAAAAAAAAAAAAAAACTTTATTCATTTGCACCCATTATTAGATTGGAATCACTTGCTTATGGTAACCAAAAGTAGGAAAAAAAATCAAAATTGCAAGGTTAATGTCTAAAAGCATGGGAAATTTCTTCTCCGTGAAGCTACAAAGTGGAGTTTGCAGATTCAAATTTTGAGATTTGGCGATAACAATGTTAGAGGGCAAATCAACCCAATGCGTAGCCGATTGATTAATATCAATGATGAAGATAATTTTATTTTTTGCTTTGATTTCCGAATTTTGTTACAAAAGTTCATTATAAAAATGTAGACTATATAGATAGACCTTAGTCGTTGCTTTTTTTGTGGTTTTGTTCAAGTAACAAAACGATGGGAAATTTTCTGGGAAAGAATTTATCCCCCATTTTTTGATATTGGAAATCGTAAGAAATGTTCTTTTTATACCCTCCATCATAGGATGGGGGTATATTAACTTTGTCATTCCGTTTGTAACACATCGAAATATTGCTCTAAGACCCCATAAAGTATATATATTCTGGGTCGTGGTGAAATTCTGAGTCGATCTAAGCATGTCCGTCCGTCCGTCCGTCCGTCCGTCTGTTGAAATCACGCTAACTTCCGAACGAAACAAGCTATCGACTTGAAACTTGGCACAAGTAGTTGTTATCGATGTAGGTCGGATGGTATTGAAAATGGGCCATATCGGTCCACTTTTACGTATAGCCCCCATATAAAGGGACCCTCAGATTTGGCTTGTGGAGCCTCTAAAAGAAGCATATTTCATCCGATCCGGCTGAAATTTGGTATATGGTGTTGGTATATGGTCTCTAACAACCATGCAAAAATTGGTCCACATCGGTCCATAATTACATATAGCCCCCATATAAACCGATCCCCAGATTTGCCTTGTGGAGCCTCTAAAAGAAGCATATTTCATCCGATCCGGCTGAAATTTGGTATATGATGTTGGTATATGGTCTCTAACAACCATGCAAAAATTGGTTCACATCGGTCCATAATTATATATAGCCCCCATATAAACCGATCCCCCGATTTGGCTTGCGGAGCCTAAAAGAGAAGCAAATTTCATCCGATCCGGCTGAAATTTGGTACATGGTGTTGGTATATGGTCTCTAACAACTATGCAAAAATTGGTTCCCATCGTCCATAATTATATATAGCTCCCATATAAACCAATCCCCAGATTTGGCTTGCGGAGCCTCAAAGAGAAGAAAATTTCATCCGATCCGGCTGAAATTTGGTACATGATGTTGGTATACGGTCTCTAACAACCATGCAAAAATTGGTTCATATCGGTCCTTAATTATATATAGCTCCCATATAAACCGATCCCCAGATTTGGCTAGTGGAGCCTCTAAGAGAAGCATATTTCATCCGATCCGGCTGAAATTTGGTACATGGTGTTGGTATATGGTCTCTAACAACCATGCAAAAATTGGTCCACATCGGTCCATAATTATATATAGACCCCATATAAACCGATCTCCAGATTTGGCTTGCGAGGCCTCAAAGAGAAGCAAATTGCATCCGATCCGGCTGAAATTTGGTACATGGTATTGGTATATGGTCTCTAACAACCGTGCAAAAATTGGTCCACATCGGTTCATAATTATATATAGCGCCCATATAAACCGATCTCCAGATTTGGGTTGCGGAGCCTCAAAGAGAAGCAAATTTTATCCGATCCGCCTGAAATTGTGTACATGATATTGGTATATGGTCTCTAACAACCGTGCAAAAATTGGTCTACATCGGTTCATAATTATATATAGTCCCATATAAACCGATCCCCAGATTTGGCTTGCGAAGTCTCCAAGAGAAGCAAATTTCATCCAATCCGGTTGTAATTTGGAACATGGTCCATATCGGTCCATAATTATATATAGCCCCCATATAAAACGTTCTCCAGATTTGACCTCCAGAGCCTCTTGGAGGAGCAAAATTCATCCTATCCGGTTCAAAGTAGGAACGTGGTGTTAGTATATGGTCGTTAACAACCATACCAAAATTGGTCCAATCACACAAAAATTGGTCCATATCGGTTCATAACCATGGATGCCACTAGAGCCAAAAATAATCTACCAAAATTTTATTTCTATAGAAAATGTTGTCAAAATTTTATTTCTAGAGAAAATTTTGTTAAAATTTTATTCGGTTCATAATAAAATTGTCATCATTGTCAAAATTTTATTTCTATAGAAAATTTTGTCAAAATTTTATTTCTATAGAAAATTTTGTTCAAATTTTATTCGGTTCATAATCATAATTGCCACTCGAGCCAAAAATAATCGACCAAGATTTTATTTCTATAGAAAATTTTGTCTAAAGTTTATTTCTATAGAAAATTTTGTTAAAATTTTATTTCTGTAGAAATTTTTGTCAAAATTTTCTTTCTATAGAAAATTTTGTCAAAATTTTTATTTCTATAGAAAATTTTGTCAAAATTTTTATTTCTATAGAAAATTTTGTGAAAATTTTATTTCCATAGAAAATTTTTTAATATTTTTTTTCTGTAGAAAATTTTGACAAAATTTTATGTCTACTTTGTCAAACTGAATTATATACGTATTGGATCGATCTTTTTTGATTTAATATATACCACGTATGGACATACAATTTAGAAGATGGTGTTAGGAGGTTTTAAGATAACTTGCCATCGGCAAGCGTTGCCGCAACTTAAGTAATTCGATTGTGGATGGCAATGTTTAGAAGAAGTTTCTACGCAATCCATGATGGAGGGTACATAAGCTTCGGCCTGGCCGAACTTACGGCCGTATATACTTGTTTGCCTATAACACAAAAAAAAATCTAGATACTCTCGAACTTCAATCCAATTTCACTTTTAACTTATCGTGAGGAAGAACTGTATTTCATATTTGGAAGAATATTTGTTTTAGTGCTATGAAAATATCGCAAACGAAAATTTTACGGTTTTCGATTCCGAATATCGGAACATGGGAGTATCCATTATCAGTTTCGAATATCAGAACATGGAAATCTATTGATTTTTGAATACTTCACCATTTGGAGGTGAAATAACTTTCGAAAATCCAGAGAAGGAATATGATCACTTCAAACATGTTTCAAGAACAAAATGTTATTTTTGGACGGAGGCCAGTAACATTTCACAAAAATGTTATTTTTTCGAAAATTAGGTATCTGCGACAAAAATGTTCTATGTTCACCGTGCAAAAATAAAATTTTCCTCTTGAAACACGTTGGGGTGATCATATTCCTTCTGTATGTACTAACAACAATATTGTGTTGTACTAAGAACAAAAGTTTTTCCTAAAAAATATTCTTACACTAAAAACATAACAAGCCGTAATTAAGCCAGAATCTTATAAACCTTCCACCATGGATTGCTTCCAAGAGTATCCACAAGTGAAATCTTGTAGATAGTTTATATGGGAGCTATACCTAAAAGTGGTCCGATATGCCCCATTTGCAATCACGGTTGCCACTCGAGCCAAAAATAATCTACCAAATTTTAAGAAAATTATACCAAAAAACCACCAAACAAATAAAAATCTTATTTTGCATAATTGTAGTTCTATAGAAAATTTTGTCAAAATTTTATTTTTATGGAAGATTTTTTAAAAATTCTATTTCTATAGAAAATTTTGTCAAAATTCTATTTCTAAAGAAAATTTTGTCAAAATTTTACTTCTATGAAAAATTTGTCAAAATTTTATTTCTATACAAAATTTTCATCACAATCACACACAATTTTGTTTCTATAGAAAACTTTTCCAAAATTTTATTTCTATAAAAAATTTTGTCAAAATTTTATTTCTATAGAAAATTTTATTAAAATTTTATTTCTATAGAAATTTTTGTCAAAATTTTGTTTCTATAGAAAATTTTGTCAAAATTGTATTCTTATAGAAAATTTTGTCAAAATTGTATTTTTATAGAAAATTTTGTCAAAATTTTATTTCTAAAGAAAATTTTGTCAAAATTTTACTTCTATGGAAAATTTTGTCAAAATTTTATTTCTATATAAAATTTTATCACAATTTTGTTTCTATAGAAAATTTTTCCAAAATTTTATTTCTATAGAAATTTTTGTCAAAATTTTGTTTCTATAGAAATTTTGTCAAAATTTTACTTTTATAAAAAATATAATTTATACACGCAAAAAAATAATTCTTTCCTCCCAAACGAAATTTTAGACAAACAAAGTTCGTTTCTCATTTGCTTTTCGCTGTATGGAAGAGTATTTGGAAGAAAAGTATATACTTTTTGTGATAAACGTTTATTCTTTTCCAGGATGTAAAAACAATTTCATAAAGATTAACTCAAAAACAAGTATATACGGCCGTAAGTTCGGCCAGGCCGAAGCTTATGTACCCTCCATCATGGATTGCGTAGAAACTTCATCTAAACACTGCCATCCACAATCGAATTACTTAAGTTGCGGTAACGCTTGCCGATGGCAAGGTATCTTAAAACCTCCTAACACCATCTTCTAAATTGTATGTAAGTCCATACGTGGTATATATTAAATCAAAAAAGATCGATCCAATACGTATATAATTCAGTTTGAAAAGTAGACATAAAATTTTGACAAAATTTTCTACAGAAAAAAAATTTTAACAAAATTTTCTATAGAAATAAAATTTTGACAAAATTTTCTATAGAAATAAACTTTTGACAAAATTTTCTATAGAAATAAAATTTTGGTAATTTTTTTTGGCTCTAGTGGCAACCATGATTACGAACCGAATAAAATTTGAACAAAATTTTCTATAGAAATAAAATTTTGATAAAATTTTCTATAGAAATAAAATTTTGACAATGATGAAAATTTTATTATGAACCGAATAAAATTTTAACAAAATTTTCTCTAGAAATAAAATTTTGACAAAATTTTCTATAGAAATAAAATTTTGGTAGATTTTTTTTTTGCTCTAGTAGCAGACATGATTATGAACCGATATGGACCAATTTTTGTGTGATTGGACAAAATATGGTTGTTAGCGAACATATACTAACACCACGTGCCTAATTTGAACCGGATCGGATGAATTTTGCTCCTCCAAGAGGCTCCGGAGGTCAAATCTGGAGAATGTTTTATATGGGGGCTATATAATTATGGACCGATATGGACCAATTCTGGCACGGTTGTTAAAGATCATATACTAACACCATGTTCAAAATTACAACCGGATTGGATGAAATTTGCTTCTCTTGGAGACTTCGCAAGCCAAATCTGGGGATCGGTTTATATGGGGGCTATATATAATTATGAACGGATGTGGACCAATTTTTGCATGGTTGTTAGAGACCATATACCAATATCATGCACCAAATTTCAGGCGGATCGGATGAAATTTGCTTCTCTTTGAGGCTCCGCAACCCAAATCAGGGGATCGGTTTATATGGGCGCCATATATAATTAGGGACCGATGTGGACCAATTTTTGCACGGTTGTTAGAGACCATATACCAATACCAATTTGCTCCTCTTTGAGGCTTCGCAAGCCGAATCTGGAGATCGGTTTATATGGGGTCTATATATAAATATGGACCGATGTGGACCAATTTTTGCATGGTTGTTAGAGACCATATACCAACATCTTGTACCAAATTCCAGCCGGATCGGATGAAATTTGCTTCTCTTTTAGGCTCCGCAAGCCAAATCTAGGGATCGGTTTATATGGGGGCTATATATAATTATGGACCAATGTGGACCAATTTTTGCATGGTTGTTAGAGACCATATACCAACACCATATACCAAATTTCAGCCGGATCGGATGAAATATGTTTCTCTTAGAGGCTCCACAAGCCAAATCTGAGGGTCCCTTCATATGGGGGCTATACGTAAAATTGGACCGATATGGCCCATTTTCAATACCATCCGACCTACATCGATAGCAACTACTTGTGCCAAGTTTCAAGTCGATAGCTTGTTTCGTTCGGAAGTTAGCGTGATTTCAACAGACGGACGGACGGACGGACGGACATGCTTAGATCGACTCAGAATGTCACCACGACCCAGAATATATATACTTTATGGGGTCTTAGAGCAATATTTCGATGTGTTACAAACGGAATGACAAAGTTAATATACCCCCATCCTATGATGGAGGGTATAACAAAAAAAACATTGTCTTATTGCTAATTGCATTTTCCCTTACATCTTTCTCACATCCACGAGGTTTTTAACACCTTTTCCTGTAATACCAACAATGTAGAAGAAATTACACGATTTTATAAATTTTTAATTTTTTTTACCTTTCGCCTGGACGGAGAATCGAACCGCGAACCATGCACTTTGTAAGCCAACACACTAACCACTGAGCTATGTACCTGTTATGGTCATCAATAGATAATTATCCATATAAGTTATATTTATATAGCATAGCTTGCGGCGCCCACGAACCGAATAAACAAAGTTTATTTAACAGAAACAAACATTTAGTTTGGCACCGTGGAGCAGTGGTTGCTACGTCCGACTTGCATGCCAAGGGTCGTGGGTTCGATCCCTGATTCGACCAATTTTTTTTTTGTTTTTTACATATAGTCCAGATATGTTCGGAAGATTCCGAAAAAATGTTCAACATTACATTGTACTATATTGAATTTTGAACTGTAAAATGTGTCTTATTAAAGACCTAAAGTCAGAAAAGAACAGTGTTTGATATAAACGAAATGGACTGTGGTGTTGTTTCAAAAATGACTTTCTTTATTGAATAAATAAAAATTTTGTAACAAACGATTTTTTTGGTGATAACAGTTTAAAATTTTAGAAGCAATTCAAAAAAACTCTAACAAAAGAAAAACGTTTTCGGTACATGTTTTCCAAACGTTTTTTTTCTTTGTGTGTATAGAAATTTTTGTAAAAATTTTATTTCTATTTGTGAATTACCTCTTAGTTGGAGAGGAACATTTTGAAAAATCTTCTAAAACATTAAAAATTCTACCAATCTACCAAACAATAAAAAATCTACCATTTTTATAGAATTCTACATACTGTGGCAACGGTGTTTGCAATCCCACCCATACTACATCAATAGCAACTACACAGAAAAAAGTTGGAAGTTGCTCTTCTAGAGATGAACTTGATTTTCAATTTACAAGAAGTTATTTTGAGGTGATACATAAAATATCTACGTATAAAACTCAGTAAGAATAAACCAAATCATGGGAATTTCCAAAAAATTTATGAAAAGTGCACTGTTCTATTTCATGACAGGCGCGGAATTTGTGATCAAATATTTACTAGTACACAGAAAAAAATTCCGTAGTTAAACTAAAGCTAAATCTAACTTATTTTTATTGCAACAAAATTATTTGCTAATAGTTAAGTTTTATTTTTTTTTTCAAAATATTCCACCACCTCAATGAAATCTTACTTTTTTAAGTATATCTCAAATATTTTATGAACTAGTAAACGTTGGTATAAAGTTAACTTGAACTTATGTGCAATATGAACTAAATCAAAAGAACATTTTCGTACGATTCCCAAAATATTAAAAATGAACTACAGTATTTTAATAATGGTCATGATTTGGCCCCAATGATTTGTTTTTTTGCTTTTAGTTCATTTTTTATACCCTCCACCATAGGATGGGTGTAGGGTATAACGGAATGACAAAGTATATTAACTTTGTCATTCCGTTTGTAACACATCGAAATAGTGCTCTAAGACCCCATAAAGTATATATATTCTGGGTCGTGGTGAAATTCTGCGTCGATCTAAGCATGTCCGTCCGTCCGTCCGTATGTTGAAATCACGCTAGCTTCCGAAAGAAACAAGCTATCGACTTGAAACTTGGTAGTTGTTATTGATGTAGGTCGGATGGTATTGCAAATGGGCCATATCGGTCCACTTTTATATAAATGAACCCTCAGATTTGGCTTGCGGAGCTTCTAAGAGAAGCATATTTCATCCGATTCGGCTGAAATTTGGAACATGGTGTTGGTATATGGTCTCTAACAACAATGCTAAACTTGGTCCACATCGGTCCATAATTATATATAGACACCATATAAACCGATCCCCAGATTCGGCTTGCGGAGGCTCAAAGAAAAACAAATTCCATCCGATCCGGCTGAAATTTGGTACATGATGTTGGTATATGGTCTCTAACAATCATGCTAAAATTGGTTCACATCGGTCCATAATTATATATAGCCCCCATATAAACCGATCCCCAAATTTGGCTTGCGGAGGCTTAAAGGGAAACAAATTTTATCCGATCCGGCTGAAATTTGGTACATGATGTTGGTATATGGTCTCAAACAACCATGCTAAACTTGGTCCACATCGGTCCATAATTATATATAGCCCCCATATAAACCGATCCCCAGATTTGGCTTGCGGAGGCTCAAAGAGAAACAAATTTCATCCGATCCGGCTGAAATTTGGTACATGATGTTGGTATATGGTCTCTAATAACCGTGCAAAAATTGGTCTACATCGGTTCATAATTATATATAGCCCCCATATAAACCGATCCCCAGATTTGGATTGCGGAGCCTCTAAGAGAAGCAAATTTCATCGGATACGGCTGAAAGTTGGTACATGGTGTTAGTATATGGTCTCTAACAACCATGCCAAAATTGGTCCACAGCGGTCCATAATTTTATATAGACCCCATATAAACCGTTCTCCAGATTTGACCTCCGGAGCGTCTTGGAGGAGCAAAATTCATCCGATCCGGTTCAAATTTGGAACGTGTTGTTAGTGTATGGCTGCTAACAACTATACCAAAATTGGTCCATATCGGTCTATAGTTATATATAGCCGATCCCTAATCACACAAAAATTGGTCCATATCGGTTCATAATCATGGTTGCCACTCGAGCCAAATATAATCTACCAAAATTTTATTTCTATAGAAAATTTTGTTAAAATTTCATTTCTATAGAACATTTTGTCAAAACTTTATTTCTATAGAAAATTTTGTCAAAATTTTATTTCTATAGAAAATTTTGTCAAAATTTTATTTCTATAGAAAATTTTGTCAAAATTTTATTTCTATAGAAAATTTTGTCAAAATTTTATTTCTATAGAAAATTTTGTCAAAATTTTATTTCTATGGAAAATTTTGTTAACATGTTATTTCTATAGAAAATTTTGTTAATTTTATATATACCACGTATGGACTTTCTTACAATTTAGAAGACGGCGTTACCGCAGTGTTTAGAAGACGTGTCTTCCCAATCTATGGTGAAGGGTACATAATCTTCGGCCTGGCCGAACTTACGGCCGTATATACTTGTTCTTATATGAGAGGGTGTAATATCGTGAGATGTAGTTAAAAAGTACAAACGAATAATTTTTTACAATAGAAATAAGTTAAATTTAGCGTTAGTTTAACTACCACCGAGCTACCGTGGTGCAATGGTTAGCATGCCCACCTTGTATACACAAGATCGTGAGTTCGATTCCTGCTTCGACCGAACACTAAAAAGTTTTCCAGCGGTGGATTATCCCACCTTAGTAATGCTAGTGACATTTCTGAGGGTTTCAAAGCTTCTCTAAGTGGTTTCACTTCAATGTGGAACGCCGTTTGGACTCGGCTATAAAAAGGAGGTCCCTTGTCATTGAGCTTAAGATGGAATCGGGCAGCACTCAGTGATAAGAGAGAAGTTCACCAATGTGGTATCACAATGGACTGAATAGTCTCAGTGAGCCTGATACATCGGGCTGTCACCTAACATAACTAGGAAATTTTTTAGGTGTACAATGGACTGATAAGCCTTTTAAACCTATAGGAAGCTAAGACTTATTTTGAAGATTTTTCATATCTTGTTTTGTTGTTGTTGTTTTGTTTTTAATATTTTGACCGAAGCAATTTTTTAACTCTACTCTAAAATGCGAATTGTTAACCATATCAATGATACCTGAGAATACTTCTATTATTGGATACCCTTACTACTCTTTATATAACATATCTTTTACGTTTATATTACATATATTATATAATAGAATCTCTAATTCAGAGAATTACTTTTCAAAACCTTCATAAGAAGAAAATAAGACTACATGAAACTAGTTACTCTTTTTGTTATTGTATAAGGTCAACTTTTTCTTAATATTTACAAAATGACATCATAAATCTTTTTTTGCTTTTTTTTATTCCCTACACTCCAATATTACATTTCGTTATCCTGGATGGGAGTAACTTATTTGATTTATTTTCTTACATTTTTTGCCTTATACGTTACCATCATCTTTAGATGCCAATCCATTCTTCCAATGTGTCAACAGGTCACTAAATGTAATCAACTATTATTGGGCTATAAAATCGATGCTTGACTACCATCCACTGCCACTACCTTCAGGCCTCAAATATCGTTGTGTTGATGTTAGAGCTGCGGTCATAGCCATAAATAAAATCAAAGTAGATCGATTCACACTCTCTGGTAATAAAATATTTTCACAGATCGTTTCGTTAATTGCCATCCTTAGAGGCAAAAATAACAAAATACATTGAAAAACATCAATAGAAACTATAATGGGCCAAAGAATTGAGAAAAAGCATTGAAGTGAAGCTATTGTAAAGATAATCGCTGGTGAGAGGTGATTCTTTGTAATTGGAGAGAACACTGAACAAAATTATAACTTTAAAACGAAACGTATACTAACTTTGTCATTCCGTTTATCAGTCATCGAAATATTGATCTCAGACCCCATGAAATGTATATATTCTTGGTCGTGGTGAAATTCTGAGTCGATTTAGCTATGTCCGTCTGTTGAAATCACTTCCGATCAATGCAAGTTTTTGTTATTAATGTACGTGGGTAATGCAAATGAGCTATTTCTGACCACCTTAAGGTATAGTCCTAATATAAAAGATCCACAGATATGACTTCAGGAGCCTAAACCAACCCAGCAGCCATCCAAAAATGCTCCATATCGGTCGATATTTATATATACAATCTGATCCCCAGATTTCATCCGATACGTTTAATTTCCATACGTGATGTTAAGAATTGCCTTCTAAAACGTTATTGTTATTGATGTGGGTCACTATTCTACCTCTTTTAGGTATAATCCCCATATAAACCGACCTCGCGATTAGGTTTCTGTACTCTCCTCATAAAAAAATAAAATAAAACAAGTATATATGGCCGTAAGTTCGGCCAGGTCGAAGCTTATGTACCCTCCACCATGGATTGCGTAGAAACTTCTTCTAAACACTGCCATCCACAATCGAATTACTTAAGTTGCGGTAACGCTTGCCGATGGCAAGGTATCTTAAAACCTCCTAACACCGTCTTCTAAATTGTAAGTAAGTCCATACGTGGTATATATTAAATAAAAAAAGACCGATTAAGTATGTACATAATTCGGTTTGACAAAATTTTCTATAGAAAAAAAAATTACAAAATTTTCTATAGAAATTAAGTTTTAACAAAATTTTCCATAGAAACAAAATTTTCTATAGAAATAAAATTTTGACAAAATTTTCTATAGAAATATAGTTTTGACAACATTTTCTATAGAAATAATATTTTGACAAAATTTTCTATAGAAATAAAATTTTAACAAAATTTTCTATAGAAATAAAAATTTGACAAAATTTTCTAAAGAAATAAAATTTTAGTAGATTATTTTTGGCTCGAGTGGCAACCATGATTATGAACCGATATGGACCAATTTTGGTGTGATTGGAGATCGGCTGTCTATAACTACCCAGCAAAAAAAGAGCTTCCAAAAAAGTAGTTTGGATCCCCAATCTGGGATCCGGAAGTAGTGAAAACTTAAATCATCTCCAATGAATTTTACATGGGCTTGTCATAGGACGGAAGTACTCCCTTTTTGGATCCTTTGAATTGCTTTAGAAGTTGTGCCCTGGAAGTTAATTTGAATGAAGAAATTTAAAAAGCGAAAACAATTTTTTTCAACCAATTTCACTTTTTTTTCATCAATATGTTTTATTATTACAGAATTATTTTCCTATTATCTAATTTTTACAATTTGAAAAACTTTTTCGCTCCGACCAGGGGTTGAACCTGGGTTTGATGGCACCATAACAGACCGCCTTAGCACACTCAGCCACAAACGCCATTGAACATAAAGCGTCGAAAGATCAATCCAAAATGTTTGTGATATGATCGTAATACGACACCAAGGAATAACATTCTAATTGCTTCTCGAGATGTTCTTTATTAGTATGAACGAAAAAATAAGAAACGCAGGTTCAAATCTCACTAGCGGCAATTTTTTTTTATCAAATATTTTTCTAAAAAATTATTTTTTTATGTCATGCATCGTTTTTATTTATTATTTTCGGCATATATTTTCGTATAAATAGATTTTTTCCATTAAAAATCAACAAAAAATTAAAAATTCTCGTAATTTGCAAAACCTTCTCAAAAGAACTTCCATGGAAGCGAAAAAGTCAAACGGCATAGGTTCAAATCCCCGCGGGGATGAAATTTTTTTTATTATTTTTTTACTTTTTTTATTAATTTCTATTTTTTTTTAGTTTTTTATAAGTTTTCTATTTTTTTGTAAAATTTAATTATACAAGATTTGCGCTTAAAATAGCCTGATTGCGGTCTTTCTAATACTTGTCCACAAGGACTGCATCGGAAGTAGAAAAAAATCATTGGGGGATCCCAAGATGCGCTTTAGAAGAAATGTTTGTGCACTTGTCCAAAAGGACTGCATCGGAAGTGGAAAAAAATTATTGGGGGGTCCCACGATGCGCTTTAGAAGAAATGTTTGTGGACTTGTCCAAAAGGACTGCATCGGAAGTTGAAAAAACTCGATGGGGGATTCTGGGATGGGCTTTAAAAGAAATGTTTGTGGTACAACTTCCAATTTTTTTTTGCTAGGTATAGACCGATATGGACCTATTTTGGTATGGTTGTTAGCGGCCATATACTAACACCACGTTGCACATTTGAACCGGATCGGAGGAATTTTGCTCCTCCAAGAGGCTCCGGAGGTCAAATCTGGAGAACGGTTTATATGGGGCTATATATAGTTATGGACCGATATGGACCAATTCTGGCACGGTTGTTAGAGACGATATACCAACACCATGTTCCAAATTTCAACCGGATCGGATGAAATTTGCTTCTCTTAGAGCCTCCGTAAGCCAAATCTGCTATATATAATTATGAACCAATGTGTACCAATTTATGCATGGTTGTTAGAGACCATATACCAACATCATGTACCAAATTTCAGGCGGATCGGATGAAATTTGCTT
The DNA here is from genome assembly GCF_050003625.1 of Haematobia irritans. NCBI lineage: Eukaryota > Metazoa > Arthropoda > Insecta > Diptera > Muscidae > Haematobia > Haematobia irritans. The sequence continues at coordinate 36,073,507 of NC_134400.1, read as the reverse complement.
CTCTTTGAGGCTCCGCAAGCCAAACCTGGGGATCGTTTTATATGGGGGCTATATATAATTATCGACCGTTGTGGACCAATTTTTGCATGGTGGTTAGAGACCATATACCAACTCTATGTACCAAATTTCAACCTGATCGGATGAACACGCAGGGGTGCCCCAGGGCTCTTTGCTGGGACCCATACTGTACAACATTTTCATCAGTGATATCCCTGGGCCTCCTGAAAGAAGTCTGCTACTAACTTACGCCGACGATGTGCTCATAGTGTCCTCTGGTCCGAGGGCGAGCAATGTATGCGGGATTGTTAACATATATTTAGAGGACCTTGATCAGTACCTTAGTGATTGGGGACTGCGACTCAACGTGGATAAGTGTGTAGCTGTGAAGCTCAGGGGCAAACCGGGGGTGACATTCCCTAATTTCAGGAAACACAAACCAATATTTACAATAGGTGGGGAACAGATATTGGTAGAGGTGTCGATCAAGTACTTGGGCGTGATATTTCACGAAAGATTTGATTTCTGCAGGCACATTGACCATATTCTTAGCAAGTCGAAGAAGATTTATTTTGGGTATTCTAGGGTTCTTCGAATGAGGGAGGGCCTCTCTCTGAGTATAAAATTGTAAATTTATAGGCAGATAATTAGGCCGATTCTGGCATATGCTTTTCCGTGTTGGCTTGGTATATCCTCTCACCAGATGGAGAGGATTCGTAGATGGGAAAGAAGGATAATAAGAATATGTATGGGCCTCCGTCACCGTTTATGCACAGACGGCTCTATCAGAAGTCCTTCGTGTAGAAGGATCTATGATGCAGCTGGCTTCCCGAGAATAGATGTCTTCATGACATGCTGTGCATTAAAACATCTGAATAAATGCAAAGACACCACGAACTCGATAGTGCAGACTTGCATGGAGATAGATTTTGATCCACGAACTAATTTAGCTCTGAGGCACCTTCGCCCAGCTGCCCTACTAAACCTGAATGAACAGGGGAATTTATATTCCGGAGATAAGTTAATGTACTATCACAGACGTAGTGATTCTCTTGACCTGACCAACACAGTTTATATTACTGTGCAATGAAATGTGTATATATGTAAATAGATTATTAGCTTGTAAGTTGTAAATATTATCACAATTGGTTAATAAGTTGTAAATAGTAATTAAGGCATAGAATAAGTTGTAAATACGTAGCATAGTAATTCGATATAAGTTTTTGAACTGAATTAGTTAATTTGTTTTTGTTTTGTTTTTATTACCACTACTATAAAACGTGCTGTTTTTAACGTCCAAATTTTTGCAGCGATATTTTAAATGTTAACATATCCACGGGTATGTAAAATAATCGAATATATATTGTTAATCACAATCATAATACATTTTGGAAGACCCTAATATCTCTATGGCTGGGTAATAATTAATCATATCTTACATATAGGTTATTTGTAATATATATATATAGGATTGATATGGAAATAAAAATAGCCTTTGTGCAAAAATCCTAAAAATCCTGATCGGATGAAATATGCTTCTCTTAGAGGCTCCGCAAGCCAAATCTGAGGGTCCGTTTATATGGGGGCTATACCGATATGGCCCATTTTCAATACCATCCGACCTACATCAACAACAACTACTTGTGCATAGTTTCAAGTCGATGGCTTGTTTCGTTCGGAAGTTAGCGTGATTTCAACAGACGGACGGACGGACGGACATGCTTAGATCGACTCAGAATTTCACCACGACCCAGAATATATATACCTACTTTATGGGGTCTTAGAGCAATATTTCGATGTGTTACAAACGGATTGACAAAGTTAATATACCCCCCGTCTTATGGTGGAGGGTATAAAAACAATTTTGACAGTTTGCGCAAATATCAAAAAATGTGTTTTCGGTGTAGTATAAGCAACAGCTTCACCAAAAAAGTATCAAAATCAAAGTCAGAAGAAGAGATTGATCAATGGAGTTTTTAATACCTAAAGGCAGACATAGCAATAATAATAATAGGAGATTACAAATGTCCCTTTGGATAAAGCAAAACTCAACAATAGCTGCAGTAGCTGCAATACAAAGTTAAATTCAGCAAAATTGCTCGCCCCTTCAACACAGATGAAGTATGGCAATTTTGTGTATTCAAATCTTTGGGATCCATTTTTTTTTGAAGGGAAATTCACTGGAAAATGCCTCTTGTAAAAGAGGGGAAAAGTAAATAGGGTGACGATTGATCATCAATAAAAAACCTATAATTTATTTTCATAGCAATTTGAGGTTAGCTACAATCAACCCAATCGTTGTACTCAGAATCAACCATCGTGCAAACAGTAGTGAGTAGCTTAATGATCAAAGGAAAACCGCTTTTACATTTACATTTACATGTATGTTTTGTTATTGTTTTATAAATATTACCAGGAGTAATTGTTTTAACAAATAGTAATGATAATGGTGACCGTGTTCTTTTGAATTTCTCTATTTCTTTTTATGGAATACCACATATATTTGGTAACAGTATTTTGAATAGCCTTCAATTTTTTTTTTTGTTTTTCTGAAATAAAAAATTCAAACAGAATTGCGTTATTCAAGTAATAAACTAACGCAAGAGTATACGGTTAAAACTTCGGCTAGACTAAATCTTTTTATACCCTCCACCATAGAATGGGGGGTATATTAACTTTGTCATTCCATTTGTAACACATCGAAATATAGATCCCCATGAAAGATTTATATTCAGGGTCGTGGTGAAATTCTGAGTCGATCTAAGCATGTACGTCCGTCCGTACTCCTGTTGAAATCACGCTAACTTCCGAACGAAACGATCTATCGACTTGAAACTTGGCATAAATAGTTGTTATTGATGTATGTCGGATGGTATAGCAAATAGGCCATATTGGACCACTTTTACGTATAGCCCCCATATAAACCGAAGCCCACGCAAAAATCGGTCCATATCGTTCCATAATTATATATAGGCCCCATATCAACCGATCCCCAGATTTGATCTCCGAAGCCTCATGGAATAGCAAAATTAATCCAATCCGGTTGAAATTTGGTACGTGGTGTAAGTATATAGTCTCTAACAACCATGCAAAAATTGGTCCAAATCGGTCCAAATCGGTCCATAATTATATACGAGTATAGCCCCCATATAAACCGATCCCCAGATTTGACCTCCGTAGCCTTTTGAAGGAGAAAATTTCATCAGATTCGGTTGAAATTTGGTACGTGGTGTTAGTATATGGTCTGCAACAATCATGCAAAAATTGATCCATATCGGTCCATAATCATATATAGCCCCCATATAAACCGATCCCCAGATATGGTTTTGGAGCCTCTTGGAGGAGCAAATTTCACCCGAATTAGTTGAAATTTGGTGCATTGTGCTAGTATATGGTCGCTAACAACCATGTCAAAATTAGTTCATATCGGTCCATAATTATATATAGCCCCCACATAAAGCGAACCCTCTATTTCACTTCTGACTTTCCAATTACCACGCAACAGTTCATATCGGTATGTAAATATTTATAGACTCCCCTATATATACCGATCAAGAACTGAATTATATACGTTTTTAATAGGCTTTTTATACCCTCCATCATAGGATGGTCCGTCCGTCTGTTGAAATCACGCTAACTTCCGAACAGAACAAGCTATCGACTTGATACTTGGCACAAGTAGTTGTTATCGATGTAGGTCGGATGGTATTGAAAATGGGCCATATCGGTCCACTTTTACGTATAGCCCCCATATAAAGGGACCCTCAGATTTGGCTTGTGGAGCCTCTAACAGAAGCATATTTCATCCGATCCGGCTGAAATTTGGTATATGGTGTTGGTATATGGTCTCTAACAACCGTGCAAAAATTGGTCCACATCGGTCCATAATTATATATAGCCCCCATATAAACCGATCCCCAGATTTGGCTTGCGGAGCCTAAAAGAGAAGCAAATTTCATCCGATCCGGCTGAAATTTGGTACATGGTGTTGGTATATGGTTTCTAACAACCGTGCAAAAATTGGTCCACATCGGTCCATATTATATATAGCGCCCATATAAACCGATCCCCAGATTTGAGTTCCGGAGCCTCAAAGAGAAGCAAATTTCATCCGATCCGCCTGAAATTTGGTACATGATATTGGTATATGGTCTCTAACAACCATGTAAAAATTGGTCCACATCGGTTCATAATTATATATAGCCCCCATATAAACCGATCCCCAGATTTGGCTTGCGAAATCTCTAAGAGAAGCAAATTTCATCCAATCCGGTTGTAATTTGGAACATGTTGTTAGTATATGATCTTTAACAAGCGTGCCAGAATTGGTCCATATCGGTCCATAATTATATATAGCCCCCATATAAAACGTTCTCCAGATTTGACCTCCGGAGCCTCTTGGAGGAGCAAAATTCATCCGATCCGGTTCAAATTAGGAACGTGGTGTTAGTATGTGGTCGGTAACAACCATACCAAAATTGGTCCAATCACACAAAAATTGGTCCATATCGATTCATAATCATGGTTGCCACTAGAGCCAAAAATAGTCTACCAAAATTTTATTTCTAGAGAAAATTTTGTTAAAATTTTATTCGGTTCATAATAAAATTTTCATCATTCTCAAAATTTTATTTCTATAGAAAATTTTGTTCAAATTTTATTCGGTTCATAATAAAATTTTCATCATTGTCAAAATTTTATTTCTATAGAAAATTTTATTCGGTTCATAATCATGGTTGCCACTCGAGCGAAAAATAATCTACCAAGATTTTAATTTCTATAGAAAATTTTGTCAAAAGTTTATTTCTATAGAAAATTTTGTGAAAATTTTATTTCTATAGAAAATTTTGTTAAAATTTTATTTCTGTAGAAAATTTTGTCAAAATTTTATGTCTACTTTGTCAAACTGAATTATGTACGTATTGGATCGATCTTTTTTGATTTAATATATACCACGTATGGACTTGCATACAATTTAGAAGATGGTGTTAGGAGGTTTTAAGATACCTTGCCATCGGCAAGCGTTACCGCAACTTAAGTAATTCGATTGTGGATGGCAGTGTTTAGAAGAAGTTTCTACGCAATCCATGATGGAGGGTACATAAGCTTCGGCCTGGCCGAACTTACGGCCGTATATACTTGTTTTTAATTTAATTGTTCAAAACAGAAATTTTCACTTAAAACGGCCTAATTCCGTACTTTCTAAGAGTTGTCCAAAAGGACTGGAAAAAATCGATAGAGGATCCCGGGATGCGCTTTAAAAGAAATGTTTGACTTTTCCAGAAGCACTTCATCGAAAGTGGAAAAAATGATTGGGGTGTTCGGGATGTGCTTTAAAAAAATGTTTGTGAAACAGTTTCCAATTTTTTGTTGGGCATTTAAATTCTAAAAAAGGTTTTGAAAAAAAAATTGTTTCTTTATATTTTGGGAGAAGATTCGGAATAATCATCTGGTAACTCAGACTCCCAATTAACCCTCTAATGATCCACTTTTTTCCCAGCTGATTAAATATTTAATGTTAACTACACAAAAGCAAGAAAACTAAACAAGAACAAGTATATACAATAGTAGGTTCGGCCGGGCCGAATCCTAAATACCCACCTCCATGAATCAAATATAATAGTTTCCTTTGAAAATTAAAGGGGGGTTTGATGACAGATATTTTCCTAAGCAGATCAGTTCAACCAGTACGCTTCCCACAGATAAATGTAAGGATTTTACCTATGAAGACTAGATCAGATTCTGAATTTATAAGAACCATTTTTTGTTTGAGTTTTAGAGGAATCATAAACATCTCTTGTAAGTGTGCAAGAAAATTATGAAATAACGCCTTGATTTGAAATCTAAAATCTGTGGATGTTCATCCCAATTATTTAAATGATTACGAGAAGTAAAATCTGGAAATTTTGCATTCAGTTTCAAGCAATTTTCATGATCAGTGCGCCCTCTATACCCTCAATAAGTCAAATCGGTCTATATGGAGACCTTACCAAATGGACCGATAAAACTAAATCCTATACACTTTGTTATGGGTCTAAAATGCCAGTATATTTTCAATTTGTGGCAAATCGGATAAAAACTGCAATTTCTAGAAACCCTAAGATTTAAATCGGGAGTTCGGTGTAATGGGGGCTATACCAAAACATGGAAGCATACACACAGTATTCAGCACATTTAATTGTAGTTCTAGAATCTAGACCCCATATCGGAGGGCCGGTTTATAAGGGGGCTATATAAAAAAAACTGTACCGATACTCAATATATTCGGCAGACCTCTTTATGGTCCTAGAATACCTCTAGATTTCCAATTTCAGGCAAATTGGATAAAAACTACAGATTCCAGAAGCCCAAGAAGTAAATCTGAGGATCGGTCTATATGGGAACTTTATTAAAACATGGTCCGATAATCACCATTTTCGGCACATTTCTTTATTTTCCTAGAATACCCCTAGATTTCCAATTTCAGTCAAATTGGGTAAAAACTACGGATTCTAGAAGCCCAAGAAATAAAATCGGGAGATCGGTCTATATTGGGGCTATATCAAAATATGGTTCGATACACACCATTTTCGGCACACCTGTTTAAGGTCCTAGAATAACATACCTCCAGATTTCCGATTTGAGGCAAATTGGGAAAAACTACGGATTCTAGAAGCCCAAGAAGTAAAATCGGAAGATCTATATAGACTATAGGGGCTATATCAAAACATGGACCACTACACCCCATTTTCGGCACACCTCTTTATGGTCCTAGAATACCTCTAGATTTACAATTTCAGACAATTCGGATAGAAAATACACTTTCTACATGCCCAAGAAGCAAAATCGGGAAATCGGTCCATATGGGGGCTATACCAAAACATGGACCGATAGGCACCATTTTCGGTACACTTTTTGATGGTCCTAAAATACCTCTAGATTTCCAATTTCAGGCAAATTGGATAAAAACTACAGTTTTTATAAGCCCAAGAACCCAAATCGGGAGTTCGGTTTATATGAAGACTATATAAAAACTTGGGCCGATATAGCCCATCTTCGAACTTGACCTGCCTCCAAACAAAAGACGAATCTGTGTCAAATTTCAGGACGATAGCGCCATTATTGAAGGCTATAGCGTGATTACAATAGACAGACCAGCGGACAGACAGGCAGACGGACATGCTTATATCGTCTTAGAATTTCTCCCTGATCAAGAATATATATACTTTATATAGTCGGAAATCGATATTTCGATGTGTTACAAACGGAATGACAAACTTATTATACCCCCGTGAACATTTTATGGTGGTGGGTATAAAAATGTATACGGCAAAATTCAGTATAAGCTACAAAGCCTCTTGAACAGTTTTAACTAAGTTTTCTTTTTATTTTACACATTTTTGTTGTCTTAAGGTGTGTTTTATTAAAAGCTTTCTGATTTAATGAAGCGCGCCTAAAGGCGGGATTGGGCATAAGAGGGTTGAGAATGTATATTTTTGGATGTGTTGAAATTCTGAATAGATCTAACAATGTCCGTCCATCCGCCTGTTCAATTGAAAAGAACCATCGGCTTCAAACTTAGCACAATTTGTTATACTGTATGTAGGCCGATATTCCAAGCTGACTTCTGGATTCTCTTGGAACTACAAATTTCATTCAATCGGATGAAATTTGTTTCAAGAAGTCACATCTAGGGATCGGTTATTATGGTGCTACACAAGGACAAGCTTTGGTATTGGTTTGTGCAAAAGACATTTTGATGGTCATTGTGCGTTAGAAATTAAGGGAGGAACCTCATCGTATCATATAAGCCTCACATAATTATGGAGAGATAATGACCCAGCAACATCCCTTTATACCTATAAGTATATTCTCTATATAGTTTGCTTGATAAGTAAACAAGTATATACGGCCGTAAGTTCGGCCAGGCCGAATCTTATGTACCCTCCACCATGGATTGCGTAGAAACTTCTACGAAAGACTGTCATCCACAATCGAAGTACTTGGGTTGTGGTATCTTAAAACTGGTTATTAATGACCATATACTAGCACAATGTACCAAATTTCAACTCACTCGGATGAAATTTGCTCCTCCAAGAGGCTCCAAAACCAAATCTCGAGATCGGTTTATATGAGGCTATATATGATTATGGACTGATATGGACCACTTTTGGAATGGTTGTTAAATATCATATACGATCACCACGTACCAAATTTCAAGCAGATCGGATGAATTTTGCTTCTCCAAAAGGCACCGGAAGGTCAAATCTGGGGATCGGTTTATATGGGAGCTATATATAATTATGGGCTGATAGGACCCAATTCCTGCATGGTTGTTGGATACCATATACTAACATCACGTACTAAATTTCAACCGAATGGGAAGAATTTTGCTCTTCCAAGGGGCTCTGGGGGTCAAATCTGGGAATCGGTTTATATGGGGCCTATATATGATTATGAATTATAACTGAATCAGATGAATTTTGGTCTTCCAAGAAGCTCCGGAGTTCAAATCTGGTGATCGGTTTATATGGGGGCTATATATAATTATAGACCGATGTGGACCAATTTTTGCATGGTTGTTAAAGATCATATATTAACACCATGCACCAAATTTCAGCCGGATCGGATGAAATTTGCTTCTCTTAGAGGCCTCGCAAGCCAAATCGGGGGATCGGTTTATATGGGGGCTATATATAATTATGGACCGATGTGGACCAACTTTTGGGTTGTTAAAGACCATATACTAACACCATGTACCAAATTTCAGCCGGATCGGATGAAATTTGCTTCTCATAGAGGCCTCGCAAGCCAAATTTGGGGGTCCGTTTATATGGGGGCTATACGTAAAAGTGGACCGATATGGCCCATTTGCAATACCATCCGACCTACATCTATAAAAACTACTTGTGCCAAGTTTCAAGTCGATAGCTTGTTTCGTTCGGAAGTTAGCGTGATTTCAACAGACGTACGGACGGACGGACGGACATGCTCAGATCGACTCAGAATTTCACCACGACCCAGAATATATATACTTTATGGGGTCTTAGAGCAATATTTCGATGTGTTACAAACGGAATGACAAAGTTAATATACCCCCCATCCTATGGTGGTGGGTATAAAAAGTTACTGTGCCATGATAGTAGTTTAGTCTTCCCAAAGATTTTAGAGAAACGCTATTTTTTCACAACATGGTGATTGCTTCTAGTGTTTGCCAGCATTTGTAAATCAAGCGACAAATAGTTGTCTCATTACACCTGAATCGAATAGTTTATCTCTGGAGTATACAACCGAAAACAATCTATTTCTCACATCTTGTCTCACCGTTTGAAAAGAGAAGAAGTAAAAAAAACTACAATCTACATTGACTAAACCAACTCGTTACTTAGTCACCCAGCGACATAGGGCAAGAGTGTCGACTCATGAGTCTAATATGTCTTAAGTTTTTAGGAGGTGCTATTGTTGAGATCATTAATCGATCACTCTGCTAAACATGAGGCATTTTAAAAGTCTGAAATCTTTGTTGCAGCCGCCGCCACCACCACTACCGCGACTGGCCTATTTGTGGCTGCTGTCTCCAGATCAGATGCGGCCGCCTTTTCTTGTAGAGGAATCAAACGATACACAATTCATCGTATGTTGAACATAAATCCTTCAAATGTTTCACATTCAAACATGTAGTGACGATGGTGTTACACCATCTCCTCACCAACCACTGTACAAGGTGTTTGCTTTAGCGAAATGTTTGCGCCATGTTAAAGAAGCGCCTAGCGTTTCAAATCGCCTCTCTCTGTGTAACTCCTTGTTTTGCGTTGAGTTTATTGAAAGTTAAAGACAAAATCCAAGTCCAGAATATGTAGAGTGTAATGTTAAATAGTTGTTGTAGTGGTGTCGATGGCGGCTTCATTTCCAAGACTTGAGCGAATCAGTCAGTCAGTCAGTCACTCACTCACTCAGCCACTCATAGAGATATGGTGGGCGATCAGGCAAACGGCTGATACAGAGATGCTTTGGCTTTCCAAAACGATTTCTCACTACCACAAATGGTAGCTAATTATGTCACGAAGCTGATAAATTATGCTGTATAACAATACCCTCCTGATATTGTAATGATCTGACAATGGCTAAAAGGCGGCAGTGACTACGAAAGCAACATACACCGGAGGACATAAAGGAGGAGTTTTTGTTTTATTGGTTAAATGTTTAATAGACATTATAAAGTTGTAAGGTAATAGGCACCTTAATTGGTCAATACGGGAAAGAGACAGATTTTGAAGAGCCCAAAGTGGACACAATAGAATTGCATTTACATTCCGTCAAACACTAAGGCATATCCTAATGAAGTATAGAATACTGCAAATATTAGCAAAATTTTAATACATCCGAAATATATTGCAGGAATTGCTGATATTAGGTAGACAATAATATATATTTTTTTTACCAAAACGAAATTTTATTTGTAATTTGTAAAGAACACTGCATTTCTTTCTGTTCTACAAAACTGTATTGTTATCACTATTTTATTTGTTCATCATTTTTCAAACTCAGAAAAACTTGAATTTTATCAAAGTCCAAAAACCCAAGCTGCTCGGGTCATATGTACTGAGGAGGTATCTCAGATAAAATTAAGAACATTTTCAGCAGGATTGTAAGAGATATATGCAATACGTTAGATTGTCGAAGGGAATAGCCTGTAATTTTAGGCTCGCTTAAACCATTCAGTCCATCCCCAATCACTTTTGGACCTTCGGCCGAAATTATGAATAAATCCATGACCATTTGAATCTTTGCACCACGGTGGCGCCCAGATATGGAGTAGGTTAGGTTAGATTAGGTTATGTGGCAGCCCGATGTATCAGGCTCACTTAGGGCGTTTTCGTTTCGCAAAAAATATGTTGCCTTGGTGTTGCACTACTTTTTCCATCATTATATTTTCGCCCAAATGATAGTGACAATCCAAAGTTATTGTTAATTCATAATATTGTGAGGGATACCGGATCCAAAATCGATGACAATGTCCTTCATATTTTGCAATCAATTTCGAGAATGTTGCCCCTTTTTCCCCAATCGAAATCGCCATTAGACTATTCAGTCCATTGTGATACCACAGTGGTGAACTTCTCTCTTATCACTGAGTGCTGCCCGATTCCATGTTAAACTCAATGACAAGGGACCTCCTTTTTATAGCCGAGACCGAACAGCGTTCCACATTCTAGTGAAACCACTTAGAGAAGCTTTGAAACCCTCAGAAATGTCACCAGCATTACTGAGGTGGGATAATCCACCGCTGAAAAACTTTTTGGTGTTCGGTCGTAGCAGGAATCGAACCCACGAACTTGTGTATGCAAGGCGGGCATGCTAACCATTGCACCACGGTGGAGTAACAACATGCTTATCCAACTATCTTCTGAAGTGGCTCCTCCAGCTGTGTCAAGAAGGCAAATGTAGGGGTCGGCTTATACGTACACTGAAAAAAAAAAATATTGTCGTGAGGTCAAAGATTTCATGTCTTTAAAATACGAATGCAAATTTTGCTTAGCATAGAAGATGAATTTCTATAATATAAAGTTTTTTTCCTTGTCCAAAAGTCGATAAACTTTTCAATGAAGTTGTATTGTCCTTATAACTAAGTGATTTAACACAAAACTGGGTATCATTACAAGAAAGAAAAAAATTTTGGGCTAAGGTCAACTTGACTTTAATAATTCAGAAAAAATTCTTTAAATTTAATGAAATTGTCTTTAAATTTGTTGTCATTTTGCGTCTTTACTACAAAGTAAAAAATCGTTCAAATATAGGACATGTTTTTCAACAATTTATTTTAAAGACGTATTTTATTTGAAACATAACATAATTTCTACTGGAAGTCGGGTCTTAATTTGGAAAATAAAGTTATCGTTAACTCGTTTTTAAAGGACTCAAAGTAGTATATGAAGAAAAAAAGCTGAAAAAGCGAAAACTTTAAATTTGCTTCCTAGAAGCAAGTACACAAAACCCAAATTTAAAAGAGAATTGTGTCTTAAAAGTATCCTTACTTGTATTCTCCGCTTCTTTGGCTCGGAATCAATACGAAATTTTTTAAAGTAAAGACAAAATCTTTGGAACCGGGCATGCTTTTTTTTCAGTGTATGATTATTAGAAATCACGTACCGGATAGAATGAAATTTCTTCTTATATGATGCTCAACGAATCAAATCTGTGCGCAAATTATCGGTTTACTTCGGGGCTGTATATGCTTATAGAACGATACAGATATATTTTTGTAAGTTTGTTAGAGGATATACAGAAACATCTCGTACCAAATTTCAACGGGATCGGATGTTATTTGTTCCTCCAAGGACATCGAAATTAAAATCGGTTTATATATGGGCTAAATATAATTATGAATCGATATGGGCAACGTTTGCAAGGACTGAAAGAAGAGTTTTTTATACCCTCCACCATAGGATGGGGGGTATATTAACTTTGTCATTCCGTTTGTAACACATAGAAATATTGCTCTAAGACCCCATAAAGTATATATATTCTAGGTCGTGGTGAAATTCAGAGTCGATCTAAGCATGTCCGTCCGTCCGTATGTTGAAATCACGCTAACTTCCGAACGAAGCAAGCTATCGACTTGAAACTTGGCACAAGCAGTTGTTATTGAAGTAGGTCGGACGGTATTGCAAATGGGCCATATCGGACCACTTTTACGTATAGCCCCCATATAAACCGACGCTCAGATTTGGCTTTCAGAGCCTCTTGGAGGAGCAAAATGCATCCGATCCGGTTGAAATTTGGTACATGGTGTTAGTATATGGTCTCTAATAACCATGCAAAAATTGGTCCACATCTGTTCGTAATTATATATAGCCCCCATATAAACCGATCCCCAGATTTGGCTTGCGGAGCCTCTAAGAGAAGCAAAACTCATCCGATCCGGTTGAAATTTGGTACATGGTGTTAGTATATGGTCTCTAACAACCATGCAAAATTGGCCCACATCGGTCCATAATTATATATAGCCCCCATATAAACCGGTCCCCAGATTTTACTTGCGGAGCCTCTAAGAGAAGCAAATTTCATCCGATTCAGTTGAAATTTGGTACATGGTGTTAGTATATGGTCCCTAACAACCATGCAAAAATTGGTCCACATCCGTCCATAATTATATATAGCCCCTATATACACCGGTCCCCAGATTTGATCTCCGGAGCCTCACGATTCAGTTGAAATTTGGTACGTGGTGTTAGTATATGGTCTCTAACAATCATGCAGGAATTGGTTCATATCGGTCCATAATTATATGTAACCCCCATATAAACCGATCCCCAGGTTTGACCTCCGGAGCCCCTTGGAAGAGCAAAGTTCACCTGATCTGGTTGAAATTTGGTACATGGTGTTAGTATATACCGGTCTTAATTATATAAGCCCAATTTAAACCGCTCCCTAGATTTGACCTCTGGAGCTCTTTGAGGAGCAAAATTCATCCGATCCGGTTTAAATTTGGTATATTGCGCTAGTATATGGCCGCTAACAACCATGCCAAAATTGGTCCATATCGGTCTGTAGTAATATATAGCCGATCCCCAAAAATAATCTACCAAAATTTTATTTCTATAAAACATTTTGTCAAAATTTTATTACTATAGAAAATTTTGTCAAATTTTATTACTATACAAAATTTTGTCAAGATTTTATTTCTATAGAAAATTTTGTCAAAATTTTATTTCTATAGAAAATCTTGTTACATTGAATTATATACGTATTTAATCGGCCTTTTTATACCCTCCACCATAGGATGGGGGTATATTAACTTTGTCATTCCGTTTGTAACACATGGAAATATTGCTGTAAGACCCCATAAACTATATATATATTGGGTCGTAGTGAAATTCTGAGTCGATCTGAGCATGTCCGTCCGTCCGTCCGTCTGCTGAAATCACGCTAACTTCCGAACGAAACAAGCTATCGACTTGAAATTTGGCACAAGCATTTGATATTGATGTAGGTCGGATGGTATTGCAAATGGGCCTTATCGGTCCACTTTTACGTATAGCCCCCATATAAACGGACCCCCAAATTTGGCTTGCGAATACTCTAAGAGAAGCAAATTTCATCCGATCCGGCTGAAATTTGGTACATGGTGTTAGTATATGGTCTCGAACAACCATGCAAAAATTGGACCACATCGGTCCATAATTACATATAGCCAACATATAAACCGATCCACCGATTTGGCTTGCGGAGCCCCTAAGAGAAGCAAATTTCATTCAATCCGCTGAAATTTGGTATATGAAATTTGATATGAAATTTGGTACTATATATATATATATATATATATATATATATATATATATATATATATATATATATATATATATATATATATATATATATATATATATATATATATATATATATATATATATATATATATATATATATATATATATATATATATATATATATATATATATATATATATATATATATATATATATATATATATATATATATATATAGTGGTGGTGGTGGAAAAATGGTTCAATTTGGGAAGAAAATTTGCTTAACAAACCCAAATTAAATCATCTCATCCGGCCAGATCTCAGTAAAGACTACGGTGAAGTGGCCAACACTGAAACTTATTCATTACTAAATTATGCAATCTGCTGTTCGAAATTCGATCTTTTGGAAGCGAAATCGGAAGACCGGTCTGTATAGGGGCTACACTAACATGTGCTCCTGCATCAGTATTACATGATTATGTAGTTATAAAAACGAAATTTTATCACACAAAACAAAAATGGTTATTTGAATTGGTATTACTTCGTGTTAGCTACCCTGTACATCAATTTGGTCAAAAACCACAAAGTCTACATTATACATAGTTCTGCTAGTCAAACTTTTACACAGATCGGATAAATTTTTGAAATCCTCGTTCATGTTTCGAAAATCACATGTATTCCACTACAAAGTTATTACTTCAATATCTTCCCCTATAATCTCCAATATCATAAATGAATACAAATTATGCTTAAATTATAAATTCATAGACAAATTGTGTTTTCCTATTGTACAACAATTATTTATAACCACTTTTGAATTATTTGAAATGCGAATGCGTTAACATATGAAAAGTAAATGTTGTAAAATTGACCAGAAAACAGCAGCAACATCACACATTCGTTCACACACTCCTGAAGTACTTTTACGATGACTACAAATTTAAATGAAATGAGGATTAGCTCTAGCTAGAAAACACAGAGCCTATACACCGACTTCACAAGAAATACAAACACATTATTAACAACATTGCCTGATATGTATGTTTATAGCCGCCAATTATATATTTTTTATTATTTGTTGCTTGTTATTTTGTCGCACTAATGCAATGGGATGGAGCAAGTAATCGTGGAACGTATTTTCAGATGATTATTTGCTAGCTTGTTACTTTGCTAGTTACTGATGTCAGCAAGAAGAAACTTCTTTTGTATACTATCACACCTTTCCTCAAATGTGTGTGAGTTGGCTTGGTGAGATTTGTGGTGCCATATACAAGGAAGAACTTATAGGATCAAAATGGTTTCTGGATAAAAACTTTTCAGAGAGAAAAGGGGAATTTTCCTGACTTTGTAATACTCTACATTAAACCAATAAAATATGCTTTCCAATTAAAAGGTGTTAAAAGTTGTTCATTAAATCTATGAATAAGAAATTTTATTAAAAAAGCGTAACATTTCGTACTATCAATGATTGCAGAGATTCTAACGATTTTTCATTTTACGACGAGAGCTGTATCGAAGTAGTTTAGCTTGGGAAAGGTTAGGTTGAAACAAGTATTTACGGCCAGGTCGAAACTTATTCCAACATGAATAGCGTAGGTTAGGTTAGATATACGGCAGCCATATATTTCAGGCTCACCAAGACTATCGGTCGGGATCGGTTGTGCATGGTTATTGGAGGGCAGACAATAACATCGCGCACCAAATTTCAACTGGATGGGATGAAAATTGATTTTCCAAGAGGATCCGCAAGTCACATCTAGAGGTCGGTTTATAGGGGTCTATACCTAATGGTGATCCGAAGTGACCAATTAGCACTACTTTCCAACGTACATAAATTGGTAAAATTCACGATGTTTTGGTAGATTTTGTTAAATATACCTCTCCAACTAAGAGGTACTAACATTTTCTATAGAACAAAATTGACAAAATTTTCTATAGAAATAAAATTTTCACAAAATTTTCTATAGAAAGAAAAATTGGACAATTTTCTCATTAGAACTTTGACAAAATTTTCTAGAGATATACAATTTTGACAAAATTTTCTAAAGTGATAACATTTTGACAACATTTTCTAGAGAGATTAAATTTTGACAACATTTTCGATATAAATAAAATTTTAGCAAAATTTTTCTATAGAGATAAATAAAATTTTGACAAAATTTTCTATATAAATACAATTGTGACAAAATTTTCTACATAAATAAAATAGTGACAAAATTTTTTATAGCGTAAAATTTTGACAAAATTTGCCATAAAGATAAAATTTGGCAAAATACACTATATAAATAAAATTTTGACAAAATATTCTATATAAATAAAATTTGAACAAAATATTCTTTAAAATAAAATTTTGGCAAAATTTTCTGTAGAAATTAAATTTTGGAAAACTTTTCTATAGAAATAAAATTTTGACAAAATTTTCTATATAAATAAAATTGTGACAAAATTTTCTATATAAATAAAATAGTGACAAAATTTTCTATAAAAATGAAATTTGGCACAATATACTATATAAATAAAATTTTGACAAAATATTCTATATAAATAAAATGTTGGCAAAATTTTCTGTAGAAATAAAATTTTGGAAAACTTTTCTATAGAAATAAAATTTTGACCAAATTGTCTATATAAATAAAATAGTGACAAAATTTTCTATAGAGTAAAATTTTGACAAAATTTTCTATAAAAATGAAATTTGTCAAAATTTTATTAATATAGAAAATTTATAGAGATAGAAGTTTGAAAAATTTTTTGTAGAGATAAAATATTGACAAAATTTTCTATAAAGATTACCTCTCCAACTAAGAGGTACTAACATTTTCTATAGAACAAAATTTTCTATAAAGATTACCTCTCCAACTAAGAGGTACTAACATTTTCTATAGAACAAAATTTTCTATAGAAAGAAAAATTGGACAATTTTCTCATTAGAACTTTGACAAAATTTTCTAGAGACATAAAATTTTGACAACATTTTCGATATAAATAAAATTTTAGCAAAATTTTTCTATAGAGATAGAAGTTTGAAAATTTTTCTATAGAGATAAATAAAATTTTGACAAAATTTTCTATATAAATACAATTGTGACAAAATTTTCTACATAAATAAAATAGTGACAAAATTTTCTATAGCGTAAAATTTTGACAAAATTTGCCATAAAGATAAAATTTGGCAAAATACACTATATAAATAAAATTTTAACAAAATATTCTTTTAAATAAAATTTTGGCAAAATTTTCTTTAGAAATTAAATTTTGGAAAACTTTTCTATAGAAATAAAATTTTGACAACATTTTCTATATAAATAAAATTGTGACAAAATTTTCTATATATATAAAATAGTGACAAAATTTTCTATAAAAATGAAATTTGGTACAATATACTATATAAATAAAATGTTGACAAAATATTCTATATAAATAAAATGTTGGCAAAATTTTCTGTAGAAATAAAATTTTGGAAAACTTTTCTATAGAAATAAAATTTTGACAAAATTGTCTATATAAATAAAATTGTGAAAAAATTTTCTATATAAATAAAATAGTGACAAAATTTTCTATAAAAATGAAATTTGGCAAAATTTTATTATTATAGAAAATTTATAGAGATAGATGTTTGAAAAATTTTTTGTAGAGATAAAATTTTGACAAAATTTTCTATAAAGATACAATTTTGGCAAAAAAATATATAAATATTTTAAATAAAATTTTGACAAAATTTTCTATAGAGATAAAATTTTTAAAAAATTTTCTATAGACATAAAAGTTTGACAAAATTTTCTACAGACATAAAAGTTTGACAAAATTTTCTATATAAGTAACATTTTGACAAAATATTCTACATAAATAAAATTTTGTCAAAATATTCTATATAAATAAAATTTTGGCAAAATTTTCTATAGAAATTAAATTTTGGAAAACTTTTGTATAGAAATAAAATTTTGACAAATTCTTCCATTTTTTTAAAATTTAAGGTTCATACTATTAAAGTCCATACCCCAAAAAACTGTCGCCAATAAGAGAGATCATAATATATAATATTGAAAATACTGAAATAAAATAATAAGACATTTCCTTCAAGGAAAAACAATTTTTGGTTTTTCAAACTAACCACAAAAATTTTATCAAATAAGATATTTTAAAATTGGTAGATTTGTGGTAAATTGTCTTCAAATTTTGGTAGATGCTTTTTGGCGTGAGTGGCAACCGTGGTGGCTAGTCGTTGATATTAGCAAAATATTTTATATTGACACCGAATACCTCAAGTGACCATTATAGAATCTTACAAACACCTGATGAAAATCATCTTTCCCCTATTAATGATGGTAGCGGTCTATGTTACTAGCAAAAAATGTGCGTGCAATATGCGTTGAGTATTCAAACAAATTTAATGGATTTTTTATTATTTGTCTGAATTTTTCCGATAAATGTTTTTGGACCAATGTGAAAAAGACTTGGATCAACTTATTGGATGTCTTGTTGCAGAATCAATATCACTAACTGAGTTCATTCAATAATATGTAATGTGTTTTAACAAATGCGAAGGCTGCTATATTCAATAGTACTCGTTGGGCTAAGGATAGAGGGGGCAGTTGCGTGATTATTGAAAAGAGTAGTATACGATTTTATGTACAAGCTTCTGAGATGCGTTCATCGGTAGCACATGAATTCTATGTTTACCATGGTGTTTTGTTTCTATTGCCCATAACGTTTCATGTTAACGAACAAACGCAATAGTCCAAATCGTCTTTCTTAGACCAAATTTTGGATGCGACTTCTAAGTAGTCGCCATTCTCTTGTCCAGTGCTGTCTGCATATGAAAATTATGTTTTAAATTGCAAACTATTCTTAAATTGGCAGACATAGAAGCAAAAGAATGCCTAACATGCTTATATCTTCTCTCCCATATACCGATATTGTGTGTGTTTGGGGGAGGGGAATAACTTTATCTCACCGAGTACGCGGCATGCAACATGTTGACCACAAAATATTGCTGCTAATACAATGGCCACTAATGCCAATAATGTTGGGATTATGTTCTCCACTCGATTTCTTTCTCCTTCCGCAGAAGAAAAAACCAAAACTTAACTTATGAGCTGAGATGGATAATGTTACTCTACACTGTTAACTGTATTGGATGAAACTTGTGATACATTCCGCAAAATGGATGTATGAGAAAATTGTATTGGATTTTTATATCATCACGGAAGGTACACGAGAAAAATTGTATCTTTTAAATTATTGCAATACATCGATCAGAATAAAAGTTTAAACTTATGTTATTTACAGAATAGCTAACACGAAGCACTGTTGCTACTTGTGCCAAAATTACTCTACCAAAATTTGACAAAAATTTTACCAAAAGTCTAACAAAATAAAAAATCTTAACTTGAAGCTACGCATCAATTTTTTGTCAAAATTTTATTTTATTTGAAGCTACTCACCAATTTTTTGTCAAAATTTTTTCAAAAGTTTATTTTAATAGAAAAATTTATCACAATTTTATTTATATAGCAAATTTTGTCAAAATTTTATTTTGAAATTTTTATAGAAATTTTGTCAAAATTTTATTCGTATAGAAAATTTTGCCAAAATTTTACTTCTATAAAAAATTTTGTCAAAATTTTATTTCTATAGAAAATTTTGTCAAACTTTTATTTCTGTAGAAAATTTTGTCAAAATTTTATTCGTATAGAAAATTTTGCCAAAATTTTACTTCTATAAAAAATTTTGTCCAAATTTTATTTCTATAGAAAATTTTGTCAAAATTTTATTTCTATAGAAAATTTTGTCAAAATTTTATTTCTATAGAAAATTTTGTCAAAATTTTATTTCTATAGAAAATTTTGTCAAAATTTTATTTCTATAGAAAATTTTGTCAAAATTTTATTGCTATTGAAATATTTGTCAAAATTTTATTGATGTAGAAAATTTTGTCAAAATTTTATTTTTATAGAAAATTTTGTCAAAATTTGTTTTCTATAGAAAATTTAGTTCGTTCGTTGAAATCGCGCTATCTTTCGAACGAAATGAGAAATTGTATCCACTAAGCTGATTTCTTGAATATCTAATGTTTTAGTTTTCATCGAAGCCGGTTATGTAGAAATTGACAAAGAAGAGTCAAGATTCCCCAATCTGGTTACCTCCGTTTTAATTTTAAGTGCTTGGCACATATTTCGATTGTTGAAGAACTCATCAGTGAACATAGTGCCTTAAAAGTTTTCTATGTGTAACGACGAACATCATGATAGTGTTTTTATCGTTTGCTTGTAATAAAATGGAGCTACTCTAAACAGTATGGGATTTTCTAGCTTCTTTTTGTGTTCTATGTCGGCGGTGGCGATATTATTGTCGGTCAGTGTTTATTTGTCGGCATTGTTTGAATTTGTTTCCTTTATTATTTTTTTTTTGCTGCGGTCAAGCCAATAAAATATAAATTTGTCAGCACTATAACTGCCAATTTTTATAGATTGCCTTTTATTTTGGGTTGCTGTGGATACTTCTATCCCCTTTTGCATTATTTCGAATAGTTTGCATTGTAAATTTATGCCAGACGGGGAATGATAATAATTGCTTTATATGAAGACATAATCAAGTCTATTGTTCATCAGCTTTTTCGGCGAACTGAGGATTTTTAAGGAGGAAATCGCTATTGAATGTTTTTTGATAGTTCATTACTGTACTCTAAACCATTTAGTACAGGAAAGTTGGGTTTAGTTCCCCAAATAGGAAATTGTAACCTTGTTGTCCGGATGTTATATAGAGAATTCAGTATAGAGAAATAAGAAGGCCCTTAAACCTTGTTTCACAAAATTTGATGTGTATACTTGTAGTTATAAAAAAATGGGCAGGGCACGCCTTATCAATATGTTAGATAATAAATACCATCTAGAACATTTTAAAAATTTAATATTGAAAATGGACTTTTTGCAGCTATAATCACGATTACGGCCATAGTGCATTGATCGTACACTACACTAAAAAAAAAGTTTACTTGGATTCAAAGATTTTGACCTTCCCTTAAGGATTTTGGTATTGATTCCGAGCCAAAGATGCGGATTCTTTAAAATAAAGAAATTTTTTAGCGACCTATCTGGCCTTAAATCTACGACCAATAAAATTAAAATTATGAGACAGATCTCATTTATTAAATTTCATTCTCTTTTCGCGGTTTATTATGTTAATAAAGGTACTCACTTGCAAATAAATGCCAGTTTAAAAATCCAAATTATAACGGATACTTCAAAGTAAAAATGTTTTCTTAATTTCAAAAAACCCTTACAACAAAGATGCTAAATCCTCGAAATAAGCCTTAGCTTATATTTGAAGCGTTTTTATCTTAAATCTAAAGATTCAATATTTAAGTTAATATGAGGACGATTTCTTTAAATCAAAAATGTGTTTCTTTACTTTAAGGAAAATTTGCCTTAGTTTAAAGAATTGCAAGTTTAAAGAAGGGAGAAAATTTCCAAAATGTGTGTCCTAAATTTAATGAAAAAAAATTTGAAGCAAAGATTATAAAGAATTTTTTTAAGAAATTTGTTCTTAATAGTGTGTAAATTGCGCATCCTAAAATTGAGGTTGCGTAATCTTTAATATCACGTAAATATTTTTTTTTTAGTGTAATAGAAAAAATTGCGTTCCACATTGGAGAACGGATGGTGACAAAATGAAACGGAAACGTTCACAAAAACTCAAAATGGAATGATCACGATTTCATCCACGGACGTTCACGATTTCATGAACGGCATTCGCTTTTCTTTGGTCATGAAAAATCTTAAAGTAATCGTTAAACGTTGTTATAGCATCTCTGCCGGTGATGCAATGTACTAAGGCTGTTAACGCGTATAGTGCACACAACACAGGCTTGAGTCACGTTAGCGGAAATTTTGTTTATAAATTCGTAACTATTACGTTTTCAAATCATGAACGCTGGTTGTTGTTTTGACAAAGCATGGTGTCATTTAACGTTGAACGGATCGTTTTGAAATGACCACACCGTTCATGATTTTTTCTATGGATGTATTGGAGACTTTCTTTTAAATACAAAATCTCAACTTTTTATACCCTCCATCATAGGCTGGGGGCATATTAACTTTGTCGTTCCGTTTGTAACACATCGAAATATTGCTCTAAGACCCCATAAAGTATATATATTCTGGGTCGTGGTGAAATTCTGAGTCGATCTAAGCATGTCCGTCCGTCCGTCCGTCCGTCTGTTGAAATCACGCTAACTTCCGAACGAAACAAGCTATCGACTTGAAACTTGGCACAAGTAGTTGTTATTAATGTAGGTCGGATGGTATTGCAAACGGGCCATATCGCATTTTTACGTATAGCCCCCATATAAACGGACCCCCAAATTTGGCTTGCGATTGCTCTAAGAGACGCAAATTTCATCCGATCTGGTTGAAATTTGGTACATGGTGTTGGTATATCGTCTCTAACAACCGTGCCAGAATTGGTCCATATCGGTCCTTAATTATATATAGCCCCCATATAAACCGATCCCCAGATATGGCTTGTGGAGCCTCTAAGAGAAGCATATTTCATCCGATCCGGCTGAAATTTGGTGCATGGTGTTAGTATATGGTCTCTAATAACCATGCAAAAATTGGTCCACATCCGTCCATAATTATATAAAGCGCCCATATAAACCGATCCCCAGATTTGGCTTGCGGAGCCTAAAAGAGAAGCAAATTTCATCCGATCCGGCTGAAATTTGGTACATGGTGTTGGTATATGGTCTCTAACAATCATGCAAAAATTGGTCCATATCGGTCCATAATTATATATAGCCCCCATATAAACCGATCCCCAGATTTGGCTTGCGGAGCCTCAAAGAGAAGCAAATTTCATCCGATCCGGCTGAAATTCGGTACATGATGTTGGTATATGGTCTCTAACAACCATGCAAAAATAGGTCCACATCGGTCCATAATTATATATGGACCCCATATAAACCGACCACCAGATTTGGCTTGCGAAGCCTCAAAGAGAAGCAAATTGCATCCGATCCGGCTGAAATTTGGTACAAGATGTTGGTATATGGTCTCTAACAACCGTGACAAAATTGGTCCACATCGGTCCATAATTATATATAGCGCCCATATAAACCGATCCCCCGATTTGGGTTCCGGAGCCTCAAAGAGAAGCAAATTTCATCCGATCCGGCTGAAATTCGGTACATGATGTTGGTATATGGTCTCTAACAACCATGCAAAAATAGGTCCACATCGGTCCATAATTATATATGGACCCCATATAAACCGACCACCAGATTTGGCTTGCGAAGCCTCAAAGAGAAGCAAATTGCATCCGATCCGGCTGAAATTTGGTACAAGGTGTTGGTATATGGTCTCTAACAACCGTGCAAAAATTGGTCCACATCGGTCCATAATTATATATAGCGCCCATATAAACCGATCCCCAGATTTGAGTTCCGAAGCCTCAAAGAGAAGCAAATTTCATCCGATCCGGCTGAAATTCGGTAACTGATGTTGGTATATGGTCTCTAACAACCAAAAATAGGTCCACATCGGTCCATAATTATATATGGACCCCATATAAACCGACCACCAGATTTGGCTTGCGAAGCCTCAAAGAGAAGCAAATTGCATCCGATCCGGCTGAAATTTGGTACAAGGTGTTGGTATATGGTCTCTAACAACCATGCAAAAATTGGTCCACATCGGTTCATAATTATATATAGCCCCAATATAAACCGATCCCCATATTTGGCTTGCGAAGTCTCCGAGAGAAGCAAATTTCATCCAATCCGGTTGTAATTTGGAACATGGTGTTAGTATATGATCTTTAACAAACGTGCCAGAATTGGTCCATATCGGTCCATAATTATATATAGCCCCCATATAAAACGTTCTGCAGATTTGACCTCCGGACCCTCTTGGAGGAGCAAAATTCATCCGATCCTGTTCAAATTAGGAACGTGGTGTTAGTATATGGTCGCTAACAACCATACCAAAACTGGTCCAATCACACAAAACTTGGTCCATATCGGTTCATAATCATGGTTGCCACTAGAGCCAAAAATAGTCTACCAAAATTTTATTTCTATAGAAAATTTTGTCAAAATTTTATTTCTAGAGAAAATTTTGTTAAAATTTTATTCGGTTCATAATAAAATTTTCATCATTGTCAAAATTTTATTTCTATAGAAAATTTTGTTCAAATTTTATTCGGTTCATAATCATGGTTGCCACTCGAGCCAAAAATAATCTACCAAGATTTTATTTCTATAGAAAATTTTGTCAAAATTTATTTCTAGAGAAAATTTTGTGAAAATTTTATTTCTATAGAAAATTTTGTTAAAATTTTGTTTCTGTAGAAAATTTTGTCAAAATGTTATGTCTACTTTGTCAAACTGAATTATATACGTATTGGATCGATCTTTTTTGATTTAATATATACCACGTATGGACTTACATACAATTTTGAAGATGGTGTTAGGAGGTTTTAAGATACCTTGCCATGGGCAAGCGTTACCGCAACTTAAGTAATTCGATTGTGGATGGCAGTGTTTAGAATAAGTTTCTACGCAATCCATGATGGAGGGTACAAAAGCTTCGGCCTGCCGAACTTACGGTCTTATATACTTGTTTTGTCGTTCGGGTTGTCAATGGAAAAGCTCTAAATTTGAAGTTGTTTATTTGAAACCTTTCATATATTTTGTAAGTATGCATATTATTTTTATACCCACCACCATAGAATGGTGACGGGGGTATAATAAGTTTGTCATTCCGTTTATAACACATCGAAATATCAATTTCCGACTATATAAAGTATATATATTCTCTATCAGGGAGAAATTCTAAGACGATATAACCATGTCCGTCTGTCTGTCTGTCTGTTGTAATCACGCTACAGTCTTCAACAATGAAGCAATCGTGCTGAAATTTTGCACAAACTCGTCTTTTGTCTGAAGGCAGGTCAAGCTCGAAGATGGGCTGTATCGGTCCAGGTTTTGATATAGTCCCCATATAAACCGACCTCCCGATTTGAAGTCTAGGGCTTATAGAAACAGTAGTTTTTATCCAATATGCCTGAAATTGGAAATCTAGAGATATTATAGGACCACAAAGAGGTGTGCCAAAAATTATGAGCATCGGTTCATGTTTTGGTATAGTCCCCATATAGACCGATCTCCTGATTTTATTTCTTGGACTTATAGAATCCGTAGTTTTTATTGAATTTGCCTGAATTTGGAAATCTAAATGTATTTTAGAATCACAAAGAGGTGTGCCAAAAATGATGAGTACCTGTCAATGTTTTGGTATAGCCTCCATATAGACCGATCTCTCGATTTGACGCCTTGAGCTTATAGAAACCGTAGTTTTTATCCAGTATGCCTGAAATTGAAAATCTAGAGGTAGTTTTGGACCACAAAGAGGTGTGCCAAAAATGGTGAGTATCGGTCAATATTTTGGTATAGCCCCCGTATAGACCGATCTCCCGATTTAATTTCTTGGGCTTCTAGAATTCGTAGTTTTTATTCAATTTGCCTGAAATTGGAAATCTAGAGGTATTTTAGAAGCATAACGTGGTGTGTCAAAAATGGTGAGTATCGGTCCATGTTTTGGTATAGCCCTCATATAGACCGATATCCCGATTTTGCTTCTTGGGCTTATAGAAACCGTAATTTTTATCCAATTTGCGTGCACTCAAAAAAAGTTTACTTGGATCCAAAGATTTTGACCTTCCTTTAAGGACTTTGGTATTGATTCCGAGCCAAAGATGCGGCTTCTTTAAAATAAAGACATTTTTTAGGGACCTACCTGGCGTTAAATCTTGGATCGATAAAATTAAAATTGGATACAGATCTCATTCATCGAATTTTTATTCTCTCTTTGCGATATATTAATAAAGGTATTCATGCACAAACAAATTCCAGTTTCAAAATCCAAATTATGCCAAGTAAAAACTGTTTTCTTAATGCTAAAAAAACTTTAAACCAAAGATGCAAATATTTAAAATAAGTCTGTAGAAATAAAATTTTCACAAAATTTTCTATAGAAATAAACTTTTGACCAAATTTTCTATAGAAATAAAATCTTGGTAGGTTATTTTTGGCTCAAGTGGCAACCATGATTATGAACCGAATAAAATTTGAACAAAATTTTCTATAGAAATAAAATTTCGATACAATTTTCTATAGAAATAAAATTTTTACAATGATGAAAATTTTATAATGAACCGAATAAAATTTTAACAAAATTTTCTCTAGAAATAAAATTTTGACAAAATTTTCTATAGAAATAAAATTTTAACAAAATTTTCTATAGAAATAACATTTTGACAAAAGTTTCTATAAAAATAAAATTTTGGTAGACTATTTTTGGCTCTAGTGGCAACCATGATTATGAACCGATATGGACCAATTTTTATGTGATTGGACCAATTTTGGTATGGTTGTTAGCGACCATATACTAACACCACGTGCCTAAGTTGAACCGGATCGGATGAATTTTGATCCTCCAAGAGGCTCCGGAGGTCAAATCTGGAGAATGTTTTATATGGGGGCTATATATAATTATGGACCGATATGGACCAATTCTGGCACGGTTGTTAAAGATCATACACTAACACCATGTTCCAAATTACAACCGGATTGGATGAAATTTGCTTCTCTTGGAGACTTCGCAAGCCAAATCTGGGGATCGGTTTATATGGGGGCTATATATAATTATGGACCG
Source organism: Haematobia irritans (assembly GCF_050003625.1). Taxonomy (NCBI): domain Eukaryota; kingdom Metazoa; phylum Arthropoda; class Insecta; order Diptera; family Muscidae; genus Haematobia; species Haematobia irritans. The sequence continues at coordinate 36,046,548 of NC_134400.1, read as the reverse complement.
ATGTGGACCAATTTTTGCATGGTTGTTAGAGACCATATACCAATATCATGTACCAAATTTCAGGCGCATCGGATGAAATTTGCTTCTCTTTGAGGCTCCGCAACCCAAATCTGGGGATCGGTTTATATGGCGCCATATATAATTATGGACCGATGTGGACCAATTTTTGCACGGTTGTGAGAGACCATATACAATTCCATGTACCAAATTTCAGCCGGATCGGTTGAAATTTACTTCTCTTTGAGGCTCCGCAAGCCAAATCTGGGGATCGGTTTATATGGGGGCTATATATAATTATGGACCGATGTGGACCAATTTTTGCATGATTGTTAGAGACCCTATACCAACACCATGTACCAAATTTCAGCCGGATAGGATGAAATATGCTTCTCTTAGAGGCTCCACAAGCCAAATCTGGGGATCGGTTTATATGGGGGCTATATATAATTAAGGACCGATATGGACCAATTTGTCCATGGTTGTTAGAGACCATATACCAACATCATGTAGGGAGCCACCGTGGTGCAATGGTTAGCATGCCCGCCTTGCATACACAAGGTCGTGGGTTCGATTCCTGCTACGACCGAACACCAAAAAATTTTTCAGCGGTGGATCATCCCACCTCAGTAATGCTGGTGACATTTCTGAGGGTTTCAAAGCTTCTCTAAGTGGTTTCACTGGAATGTGGAACGCCGTTCGGACTCGGCTATAAGAAGGAGGTCCCTTGTCATTGAGCTTAACATGGAATCGGGCAGCACTCAGTGATAAGAGAGAAGTTCACCACTGTGGTATCACAATGGACTGAATAGTCTAAGTGAGCCTGATACATCGGGCTGCCACATAACCTAACCTAACCTAACCTAACATCATGTACCAAATTTCAGCCGGATCGGATGCAATTTTCTTCTCTTTGAGGCTCCGCAAGCCAAATCTGGGGATAGGTTTATATGGGGGCTATATATAATTATGGACCGATGTGAACCAATTTTTGCATGGTTGTTAGAGACTATATAGCAACACCATACACCAAATTTCAGCTGGATCGGATGAAATATGCTTCTGTTAGAGGCTCCACAAGCTAATTCTGAGGGTCCCTTTATATGGGGGCTATACGTAAAAGTGGACCGATATGGCCCATTTTCAATACCATCCGACCTACATCGATGACAACTACTTGTGTCAAGTTTCAAGTCGATAGCTTGTTTCGTTCGAAAGGTAGCGTGATTTCAACAGACGGACGGACGGACGGACGGACATGCTTAGATCGACTCAGAATTTCACCACGACCCAGAATATATATACTTTATGGGGTCTTAGAGCAATATTTCGATGTGTTACAAACGGAATGACAAAGTTAATATACCCCCATCCTATGATGGAGGGTATAAAAATTTTGAAGCAAGGATTATAAACTTTCTTTTAATTAAAATGTCATTATTTTAAAGAATTTTGTCCTTAGCATTGCGTAAATTTCGAGTTCTTAAATTTAAGTTGCATAATCTTCCATATTATGTTAATATTTTTTTCAGTGTGAAATTGGGAATCTAGAGGTATTGTAGGACCACAAATACGTGTGCCGAATATGGCGTGTATTAGTATATTCCCATATCGACCGATCTCCCGATTTTACTTTTTGGGCTTGTAGAAACCTTAGTTGTTGTTCAGTTCGCCTGAAATTGAACCTTCAGGACTATAAATAGGTGTGCAAAAAATTATTTTATTATTTGGGATTCTAGAAACCGTTGTTTATGTGCAATTTGCTTGAAATTGTAAATCTAGAAGTATTTTTGGACTATAAAGAGGTGTGCCGAAAACGATGAGTATCGGTCCATATTTTAGTATAGTTCCCATAAGACCAATCTTCCGATTTAACTCATTTGCCTGAAATAATAAATATACTGGTAATTTAAATAGACTCACAAAAGCGTGTATTGTATTTAGTACTTTTCGATCCATTTGGTATGGCCGATTTCACTTCTTAGGGTATAGAAGGCGCACTGATCATGAAATCATGAAAATCTACAGATTTTACATTTTAAATCAAGGCGATATTTTATTATTTTCTTGCACTCTTACAAGAGATGTTAATGATTCCTCTAAATCTCAAACAAAAATGGTCCTTATCTGATATAAAGGGTGATACGGTCAAAATTTGGTCAAGGGAAAACGCGTGTAAATCGGTGAAATCATTTATTTAAAAAATCAAATTAAATTTCTTTTTCAATTTCAATTAGTATAAAATTCAGGAAAAATATTCAGTTAGCCTTTCGCTTTTCCAAATTCGAATTGCCGGGCCTCACGCTTGACACCTGCCATCAGATTTTGTACAGCCACCTTGTCCACCTTCTTCGCCGCAGAAAGCCAGTTTGCCTTGAACTGCTGCTCGTCCTTAGCAATTTTTTTGGTCTTCTTTAGGTTCCGCTTGACAATAGCCCAGTATTTCTCAATTGGGCGGAGCTCTGGCGTGTTGGGAGGGTTCTTGTCCTTGGGAACAACCTGCACGTTGTTGGCGGCGTACCAATCCATGGCCTTTTTACCGTAATGGCAAGATGCCAAATCCGGCCAAAACAGTACGGAACAACCGTGTTTCTTCAGGAAAGGCAGCAGATGTTTATTCAAACACTCTTTCACGTAAATTTCTTGGTTGACAGTCCCGGAAGCTATGAAAGTTGCTTGTAGTCGGCTTTTACGTAGGTTTCGTCGTCCATTACCACGCAGTCAAACTTCGTCAGCATCGTCGTGTACAGCCTCCGGGATCGCGCTTTGGCCGTCGTATTTTGTTTATCATCGCGATTTGGAGTCACTACCTTCTTGTAAGTCGATAGTCCGGCTCGATGCACGGTTGTAGACGATATACCCAGCTTATTTGCGGCATCTCGCAGAGAGAGGTTAAGGTTTCGCTTGAAACTATCGGCAACTCTCTTTGTCGCCTCAGCGGCTTCCGGTTTTCGATTTCCCCCGATCCAGACTTCCTGGCTGTCGACAAACGTTCCCCAAACACTTAAATTACATTTGTAACGGTTGATTTGGCAACTTTTAGCGATTTTGCCAGCTTTGCGTGCGAGTAGCTCGGATTTTCGCGATGCGCGAGCAAAATTTTGATACGCTGCTCTTCTTGCTTGGACGGCATTTTGACAACTGAAGAGTGAATTCCAAAATCATAATAGGAGCAACATTCTACACACACACACAACTTCAAAATGAGGGGTGTTCAGATTTTTTAAATGCAAAATTGAAAGAAATGCGTCAAGTTTATATTGACCAAATTTTGACAGTATCACCCTTTAGTCTTCATAGGTAAAATCTATCTTCGGGAAGTATACTGATTGAACTGCTTTCCTTGGGAGAATATTTGTCATCAAACCCCCCTGAAATTTGAAAGGAATCTATAATATTTGATTCATGGTGGTGTGTATTTAAGATTCGGCTCGGCCGCACTTACTGCTGTATATACTTGTTATAAATATAAAATGGTATAACGTCCATGAAATCTGGAACGGAAAAAATTCTTCTAAGGTATTATAGAGGTTAATCTGGCCGAAAGTTCGGACAGGTCGAATCTTACGTACCCTCCACTATGGCTTGTTTTTTTTTGTTTGTTTTTTTTTCTATAGAATTTATTTCTATAGAAAATGTTGTTTTTGTTATTTCAGCTTAAAACCATACATTGACTAAACTACAAGTGTAGCTTAACCAACAGAGGAAAAGAATGTTTGTCAAATTTATTTGAGCAAAGCCCTATAGACTGAAAGATGGTTGGATGGACGCACGTTTCGGAATTACCACATTCCTCATCAGCATCCTCTACTTGCAGCAAAACTATCAACAAATTATCAGAATAAATTCAGGCAGTTCATTAAACCCAACAACGAACCACACTTGAACCTTCCGAAACAAGGTTTTGTATGATAGCCGGCTTATGCCTAAATAAATTCGAAACAAACACATCTCTTTTCTTATAGAAAATTATGTCAACATTTTAGTTTTATAGAAAGTTTTGGCGAGCTGATTTATATATAGGTATTTAATCGGCCTTTTTTATACCCTCCACCATAGGATGGGGGGTATATTAACTTTGTCATTCCGTTTGTAACACATCGAAATATTGCTCTAAGACCCCATAAAGTATACATACGCTGGGTCGTGGTGAAATTCTGAGTCGATCTGAACATGTCCGTCCGTCCGTCCGTCTGTTGAAATCACGCTAACTTCCGAACGAAACAAGCTTTCGACTTGAAACTTGGCACAAGTAGTTGCTATTGATGTGGGTCGGATAGCATTACAAATAGGCCATATCGGTCCACTTTTACGTATAGCCCCCATATAAACGGACCCCCAAATTTGGCTTGCGATGCCTCTAAGAGAAGCAAATTTCATCCGATCCGGCAGAAATTTGATACATGGTGTTAGTATATGGTCTCTAACAACCATGCAAAAATTGGTCCACATCGGTCCATAATTATATATAGCCCCCATATAAACCGATCCCCCGATTTGGTTTGCGAGGCCTCGAAGAGAAGCAAATTTCATCCGATCCGGCTGAAATTTGGTACATGGTGTTAGTATATGGTCTCTGACAACCATGCAAAAATTGGTCCACATCGGTCCATAGTTATTTATAGCCCCCATATAAACCGATCCCCCGATTTGGCTTGCGAGGCCTCTAAGAGAAGCAAATTTCATCCAAACCGGCTGAAATTTGGTATATGGTGTAATTATATGGTCTCTAACAACCATGCAAAAATTGGTCCACATCGGTCCATAATTATATATAGCCCCCATATAAACCGATCACCAGATTTGACCTCCGGAGCCTCTTGGAAGACCAAAATTCATCTGATTCAGTTGAAATTTGGTTCGCGGTGTTATTATATGGCCTCAAACTCCCATGCAAAAATTGGTCGAAATCGGTCCATAATCATATATAAGCCCCATATAAACCGATCCCCAGATTTGACCCCCAGAGCCCCTTGGAAGAGCAAAATTCTTCCCAATCGGTTGAAATTTAGTACGTGATGTTAGTATATGGTATCCAACAACCATGCAGGAATTGGGTCCTATCAGCCCATAATTATATATAGCTCCCTCCGTTGCCTTTTGGAGAAGCAAAATTCATTCGATCTGCTTGAAATTTGGTACGTGGTGATCGTATATGATATTTAACAATCATGCCAAAAGTGGTCCATATCAGTCTATAATCATATATAGCCCCGATACCGAGATTTCGTTTTGGAACCTTTTGGAGGAGCAAATTTCATCCGAGTGAATTGAAATTTGGTACATTGTGCTAGTATGTAGTCGTTAACAACCATGCCTAACTAGGTCCATATCGGTCCATAGTTATATATATACCCCTCAGATAAATCTATTTCCAAGCACACAAAAATTGGTCCATATCAAGTTCACAATTATATATAGGCGACCCCATATAAGCGACCCCCATATTTCAATTCTGGCTCTCTACGTACCGTGCAAAAAGTCCATATCGATTCGTAATTATTTGTAGACTTAACTATACATAACTTATTTTGGCTAATATATACCACGTATGGACTAACTCACAATTTAGAAAACGATGTTAAGAAGTTTTAAGATACCACAACCCAAGTATTTCGATTGTGGATGACAGTCTTTCGTAGAAGTTTCTACGCAATCCATGGTGGAGGGTACATAATATTCGGCCTGGCCGAACTTACCGCCGTATATACTTGTTTTTACTAACATTGTGTTTCATCCCAGGGCGTTATCCGATTTAAACATTTAATTCTAGAGATTTTGTAGAAATACAAAAAATTGTCTCCATTAAAAGTATTTGTATCTGGAAACGCAAACCTTTGTACAGCTCCCAGCAAATTTGAAGTAGTTGAGATGGTAACACAAATGTGTGTGTACATAGTGGTGAAGAGTATAATATAGTCGGCTCCGCCCGACTTTAGACTTTACTTACTTGTTAAGTTTAATATATACCACGTATGGACTACGTTGTATATATTACGGTATTAGGAACTTTTAAGATACCTTGCCATCGGCAAGTGTTACCGCAACCCAAATAATTCGATTGTGGATAGCAGTGTTTAGAAGACGTTTCTACGCAATCCATGGTGGAGGGTACATAAGCTTCGGTCTGGCCGAACTTACGGCCGTACATACTTGTTTTTGTTTAATATATCCCCTGTACAATTTGGAAGACGGTGTTAAGGATTTTTTAAGATACCTTACCATCGGCAAGTGTTACCGCAACCCAAGTTGCGGATGACAGTCTTTAGTATAAGTTTCTACGCAATCCATGTTGGAAGCTGCATAAGATTCGGCCTGGCTGAACTTACGGCCGTATATACTTGTTGTTTTATAAAATTTGGAAAATGGCTACGCAAAGCCGTCAATAGTCCCACGAATTCTATCTTTGAGGTCATGAATTGATATTGGACTATACTGTAACGACGCTGACGCGAAGGGCAGAAATTGCAAGGTACTAACTCACAAAATTTCGTGGGACAATTGTGATTACATCTTGGAGATATTGTTAGATTAGGTTAGGTATTGTGCCAAACCGTTATTGCAGACTCATTTCTATTCAGTCCATTGTGGTGAACTTCTCTCTTACCAATGAGTGCAGCCCGTTTTTTCGTTTATTCCAATGACAATGGACCTACTTTTTATAACCGAACGTCTTTTCATATTACGGTGAAACCGCTTAGAGAAGCTTTAAAACACTCAGACCACCTGCACTACTGAGAAGGGATAATCTACCGGTGAAAATTGTTTTGATATCTAGTCTAAAATGGTTTTCATATGTCGTCGATAGTCTCACGAATTCTATCTTTGATGTCGTGAATCGGGAGATAACAGGGTCCGTAATGTTTTCTTATAAAATAGCAATGATTTCGGTGCTTGCGTGGTACATGGTACTGTGCTGATGAAAGTAAAAGTTTTCCAGATCAATACCATCCAACTTCGACAATAATATATCAGAAAGCTATCCACTGTAACGGATGATCCAATCTAATTTCCAAAATAAGAAAGTCCAATGATCTCGTCTGACCATAAACCGAATCAAATAGCAAAAGTATGTTGAGGACGAAGAGGCCTGCCAAAAATAAATATTGGACTTTTCAGGCCCTAAATTCAACAATTTTGCTTGAGCTGGAAGTGGACCTCAACATTCGAGATAATTTTTTCTATGGTATTCCGGATCGGTTTCATGCATTTCAGGGAAACAGCAAGATCGTCACAATTTTTGTAATGTTCGTCAGTCCATTCCATGGGATATACTAGTGTGAGGACGGACCGCGCCGTGCATCTACAATTCCTTCGGAATCGTCCTTGTCGAGGGGAGGAAGTATGCATTCGTCCACCCCACCCACGTTACTAGACCTACCTTATTTATTAGATTGGTAATTACAAATAATTTGTTCTCAAAGTTCACTATTAGAACTTTTTTACATTTTACCTACGGCAAAGAACATGCCAATAATTATTTCCCATTATAGCACTTGGGAGTAACCTTTCCATTCCATTGATCAATCAGCCTATTTCACTTTTGTACACACCACCAACACACAGAGTTTTTTGCTTCATTTAGTTGTCTTACTTCCCTAGGCTTGATATCTTTATTAAATGGCCAATTATCTTAGCCATTAGCCCATGCTATAAATTACACCAAGTGCCCCATTATCACATCAACACTTGGCTAGGCATACAATGCACAGAAATCCATGGAGGATGGATGGCAAGAGTTAAACCGCACGGAATATGCCACATGCAACATGCTACGAAAAAAAAAAACAAACACCATCATCATATAGCCGCCACAGGATCAAACTAACAAGAGGTGGAGAAAGCAACAAGAACAAACATGCCACACTAAATGTATTGATTACATACAATATTGTAATTAGCCACAAGCAAAGCTAAACAAACACACTAACATATCGTATTACCGTGGCTACCATTGCTCCTGAGGCAGCTGCTGTTCTAGTTGATGTCAACTAGTGGTCTGTCCAAGATGACCATGCTGTAGTTGGGTGCTCTAAATCAATTTTGAGAATGTAACAACAAATTGCGTGCTTTGTTTTATCAGTCGTCCACTGGATATGGACTATTTTTTGTTCGCCATACCCTACACCATACCTTTTGAACGAAACGAGATACATACACGCTTGCCACAGTTGGTACACTGAAAAAACAGTGAACCCACCAGGAAGAAAACATTTGGTTATTTTTAGAAATTTTTTAACATTTTTAGAAAATTTTAACTAAACAGTATTACAAACGCTGACATCGCGCCGATATCACAAAAATAAGTAAATATTTGTCGACAAATTCAAGAAAATTTATTAGACATAATTATTTTTTTTTTTCACTTGTTAAAGAAAATTTTGTAGTTTGAAAGAAAAACTTGGAGTTCAAATAAAATGTACAAATTTAAAGAAATAATGAACTATTTTGTGAGAAGTACGAATTTATTAAAAATTTTTACTTCATTTGTGTATAATTTTTCCCGTTTTTTAGTTCATTTAACTAAAGTACGTAAAAAATTATTAGATTAAAGAAAACTTTCTCCATATATAATAATTCCATGAACTAAAATAAAGTTAAATTGGCTTTAGTGAAATAGAGAGTTCACTTATTTTTTGAATGTAGAATTCTACCAAAAATTGTAGATTTTTACTGTTTGGCAATTTGTGAGAATTCTTGATGTTTTGATAGATTTTGCCAAATATTCCTCTACAACTAAGAGGTACTTCAATTTTCTACAGAAATAAAATTTTGACATAACCCTCTATAGAAATAATATTTTCACATAATATTCTATAGAAACAAAAATTGGCATAATTTTTTATAACAATAAAATTTTGAGATAACTGTCTGTAGAAAAAATTTGACAACACGTTTGAAAGAAATAAAAATTTTGACAAAATTTTTTATAGAAAAAAAATGTTGACAGCATTTATTATAGAAATAAAATTTTGACCAAAATTTTTTATAGAAATAAAATGTTGACAAATTTTCCTAAACCAATAAAATTTTGACAACATTTTCTAAAACAATAAAGTTTTGACAAAATTTTCTATAGAAATAAAATTTTGACAAAATTTTCTACAGAAATAAAATTTTGACAAAATTTTCTACAGAAATAAAATTTTGACAAAATTTTCTATAGTAATAAAATTTTGACAAAATGAGATAAAATGTTGAAAAAAAATCTATAGTAATAAAATTTTGACAAAATTTTCTACAGAAATAAAATTTTGACAAAATTTTCTACAGAAATAAAATTTTGACAAAATTTCCTACAGAAATAAAATTTTGACAAAATTTTCTATAGGTATAAAATTTTGAAAAAATTTTCTATAGAAATAACATGTTGACATAACTTTCAACAGAAATATAAAAATGACAAAATTTTATATAGAAATAAAATTTTGACAAAATTTGCCATAAAAATAAAATTTTTTCGTAATAGTCATAATAGAACTAAAAATGTGACATATCTCTCTATAGAAATGAAATTTTGACAAAATTTTCTATAGAAATAAAATTTTTCACAAATAAAGCTGAAAAATTTTTCATATCTTAAAAAATTTTAATTTTCGTGATACTATCTTACTATCAAAGTCCAAAGAATAGATTTGAGTTAAGCCTGATCGGTTGGATTGAAAATTCCGACTTATATATTGTACAAAAAATACACACGGATGAAAAGCCTTGGCATGGCCGATTCTGTGAGCCGATCTAGGTCTATTTGTATGAAAATTATAGAGAACCTATAGTTCTGGTAGTTCCCCCAACATATTTGAAGGAAAATGATAACTGATCCTTTTTATACCCTCCACCATAGGATGGGGGGTATATTAACTTTGTCATTCCGTTTGTAACACATCGAAATATTGCTCTAAGACCCCATAAAGTATATATATTCTGGGTCGTGGCGAAATTCTGAGTCGATCTGAGCATGTCCGTCCGTCCGTCTGTCTGTTGAAATCACGCTAACTTCCGAACGAAACAAGCTATCGACTTGAAACTTGGCACAAGTAGTTGTTATTGATGTAGGTCGGATGGTATTGCAAATGGGCCATATCGGTCCACTTTTACATATAGCCCCCATATAAACGGACCCCCAAATTTGGCTTGCGAGGTCTCTAAGAGAAGCAAATTTCATCCGATCCGGCTGAAATTTGGTACATGGTGTTAGTATATAGTCTTTAACAACCATGAAAAAATTGGTCCACATCGGTCCATAATTATATATAGCCCCCATATAAACCGATCCCACGATTTGCCTTGCGAGGCCTCTAAGAGAAGCAAATTTCATCCGATTCGGCTGAAATTTGGTACATGGTGTTAGTATATGGTCTCTAACAACCATGCAAAAATTGGTCCACATCGGTCCATAATTATATACAGCCCCCATATAAACCGATCCCCCGATTTGGCCTGCGAGGCCTCTAAGAGAAGAAAAATTTCATCCGATTCGGCTGAAATTTGGTACATGGTGTTAGTATATGGTCTCTAACAACCATGCAAAAATTGGTCCACATCGGTCCATAATTATATATAGCCCCCATATAAACCGATCACCAGATTTTGCTTGCGAGACCTCTAAGAGAAGCAAATTTCATCCGATCCGGCTGAAATTTGGTACATAGTGTTAGTATATGGTCTCTTAACAACCATGCAAAAATTGGTCCACATCGGTCCATAATTATATATAGCCACCATATAAACCGATCACCAGATTTGACCTCCGGAGCCTCGTAGAAGACCAAAATTCATCGGATTCGGTTGAAATTTGGTACGTGATATTAGTATATGGTATCCAACAACCATGCATGTATTGGTTCATATCAGTCCATAATTATATATAGCCCCCATATAAACCGATCCCCAGATTTGACCTCCGGTGCCTTGTGGAGAAGCAAAATTCATCCGATCTGGTTGAAATTTGGTACGTGGTGGTAGTATATGATATTTAACAATCATGCCAAAAGTGGTCCATATCAGTCCATAATCATATATAGCCCCCATATAAACCGATCCCGAGATTTGGTTTTGGAGCCTCTTGGAGTAGCAAATTTCATCCGAGTCAGTTGAAATTTGGTACATTGTGCTAGTATATGGCCGTTAACAACCATGCCTAACTAGGTCCATATCGGTCTATAGTTATATATAGCCCTCAGATAAATCGATCCCCAATCACACATAAATTGTCCATATCAAGTTCATAATTGATTATAGCCCCCATAAAAGCGACCCCCATATTTCAATTCTGGCTCCCTACGTAACGTGCAAAAGTCCATATCGATTCGTAATTATTTGTAGACTTACATAGCTTTTTGTCTAATATATACCACGTGTGGACTAACTCACAATTTAGAAAACGATTTAAGATACCACAACCCCAGTAATTCGATTGTGTATAGCAGTCTTTCATAGAAGTTTCTACGCAATCCATGGTGGAGGGTACATAAGATTCGGCCTGGCCGAACTTACGGCCGTTTATACTTGTTTGGTCTAATATATACCACGTATGGACTAACCCTTGCTATCGACTAGTAATACCTACTTATATACTTGTTCTTATATAAAACCCCTTATGGGGGGTACCTAAGATTCAGCATAACCCCACCTTTGATTGCATTTTCATTATACCCTTCACCACTACTGTGGTACAGGGTATAATAAGTTTGTGCATTTGTATGTAACGCCAAGAAATATTGGTCATAGACCCATCTTTTAGTATACCGATCGGCTTAGAAATAAATTCTGAGTCGATTTAGCGATGTCCGTCTGTCTGTCTGTCTGTCCGTCCGTCTGTCTGTATATGTAATTTTGTGCACAAAGTACAGCTCACAATTTAAGTCCGATCGTCCTCAAATTTGGCATAGGGCCGTTTCTTGGGACAGAGACAATCGCTATTGGTTTTGGAAAAAATCGGGTCATATTTAGATATAGCTGCCATATATATTTATCCCCGATTTGGTCATAGTTAGCGTGTTTATCAACCGATTTTCTTGAAATACCGTACATCCAAATATTTTATGAGTCTCGAAAATCTTGCAAAATATCAGCCAAATCGGTTCAGATTTAGATATAGCTCCCATATATATCTTTCGTCCGATTTCGACTCATATGACCACAGAGGCTAAAGTTTACTACCGATCTTCGTGAAATTTTGCACAGAGGGTTGAATTGAAATTCTACCAATGCTTGGTAAATTTGATTGAAATCGGTTCAAATTTAGATATAGCTCCCATATATATCTTTCGTGCGATTTGAACTTATATGGCCACAAAAGCCAGAGTTTTGCCGTGATTTGCTTCAAATTTTGCGCAAGGGGTACGTTTAATAGTATCGTTAAGTGTGTCAAATTTTGTTAAAATCGATTCAGATTTAGATATAGCTCACATATATATCTTTCGCCCGATTTGGACTTATATGGTCTCAAAGCCAGAGTTTTGCCCTGACTTACTTCAAATTTTGCACAAGCGATACTTTTAACGATACTATTTTATGTGCCAAATATGGTCAAAATCGATTCAAATTTAGATATAGCTCCCATATATATCTTTCGTCCAATTTGAACTTATATGGCCTCAAAATCCAGGGTTTTGCCGTGATTTGCTTCAAACTTCGCACAAGAAGTACGTTAAGTAGTATTGGTAATTGTGCCATTTTCAATGGAAGTTTCCTCCAATTAACTGGATAGCGTTAGCCGATTTAAATTTTAATTCTAGAGATTTTGAAGAAGTAAAAAACTTGTCTCCTTTATATAGCTTCCGGCAAATGTCAACTAGTTGAAATGGTAACACAAATTTTGGCCTACATAGGGGTGAAGGGTATAATATAGCCGGCCCCGCCCGACTTTAGACTTTACTTACTTGTTTTTCTCTTCAATTTTCCCATCGATAAAAGCAGACAATTGCATCCTAGTCGGTACGTTGTCGCTTTAAGTCAATGATGCGTCTGCTCTCAGAATCTCACTAACTGAATTCATTTACTATCGCCTGCCACCTGGAAATTGGATACCATGTTACTAACAACGAACCAACATGCTAGACCACTCAATCGCCTAAATAACAGCAGTCTATTCAGGATGCCATTGGTGGGACTGATTTAACTAACTCAGCTCAAATTGAAACTGTTGGCGGCTGCACACATAAATATCAATTTACTCTTGATTCACCACCTCTTGTTGGCTTTTCTCCAATCGAATTAGGAGCAGCGACCAAGAGTGGCAATTGCTGTTGATGTTGTTATATATATATTGTTGCTCGGGAACAACTCTATTGGTATGTTGGAAAAATATATTGTATCGCTTGTAGTGGTCGGTTATATTGTTATCATTGTTTTGGCGGTAGCTAGCTGAGTCGATTTTAATAAAAAAACGGGGAAGTATTTTGGTTCTATGTTTTGTTCAGGGATGTCATGAAAGAAATGTATGCAATTTTTTAAATAAAACAAGTATATACGGCCATAAGTTCGGCCAGGCCGAAGCTTATGTACCCTCCATCATGGATTGCGTAGAAACTTCTTCTAAACACTGCCATCCACCATCAAATTACTTAAGTTGCGGTAACGCTTGCCGATGGCAAGGTATCTTAAAACCTCCTAACACCATCTTCTAAATTGTATGTAAGTCCATACGTGGTATATATTAAATCAAAAAAGATCGATCCAATACGTATATAATTCAGTTTGACAAAGTAGTCATAAAATTTTGACAAAATTTTCTACAGAAATAAAATTTTAACAAAATTTTCTGTAGAAATAAAATTTTCACAAAATTTTCTATAGAAATAAACTTTTGACAAAATTTTCTATAGAAATAAAATTTTGGTAGACTATTTTTGGCTCTGGTGGACACCATGATTATGAACCGATATGGACCAATTTTTGTGTGGTTGAACCAATTTTGGTATGGTTGTTAGCGACCATATACTAACACCACGTTCCTAATTTGAACCGGATCGGATGAATTTTGTTCCTCCAAGAGGTTCCGGAGGTCAAATCTGGAGAACGTTTTATATGGGGGCTATATATAATTATGGACCATATGGACCAATTCTGGCACGCTTGTTAAAGATCATATACTAACACCATGTTCCAAATTAAAACTGGATTGGATAAAATTTGCTTCTCTTGGAGACTTCGCAAGCCAAATGTGGGGATCGGTTTATATGGGGGCTATATATAATTATGAACCGATGTGGACCAATTTTTGCATGGTTGTTAGAGACCATATACCAATATCATGTACCAAATTTCAGGCGCATCGGATGAAATTTGCTTCTCTTTGAGGCTCCGGAACCCAAATCTGGGGATCGGTTTATATGGGCGCTATATATAATTATGGACCGATGTGGACCAATTTTTGCATGATTGTTAGAGACCATATACCAACACCATGTACCAAATTTCAGCCGGATCAGATGCAATTTGCTTCTCTTTGAGGCTTCGCAAGCCAAATTTTCTACAGAAATAAAATTTTAACAAAATTTTCTATAGAAATTAAAATTTTAACAAAATTTTCTATAGAAATAAATTTTTCACAAAATTTTCTATAGAAATAAACTTTTGACAAAATTTTCTATAGAAATAAAATTTTGGTAGACTATCTTTGGCTCTAGTGGCAACCATGATTATGAACCGATATGGACCAATTTTTGTGTGATTGAACCAATTTTGGTATGGTTGTTAGCGACCATATACTAACACCACGTTCCTAATTTGAACCGGATCGGATGAATTTTGCTCCTCCAAGAGGTTCCGGAGGTCAAATCTGGAGAACGTTTTATATGGGGGCTATATATAATTATGGACCGATATGGACCAATTCTGGCACGCTTGTTAAAGATCATATACTAACACCATGTTCCAAATTACAACTGGATTGGATAAAATTTGCTTCTCTTGGAGACTTCGCAAGCCAAATCTGGGGATCGGTTTATATGGGGTCTATATATAATTATGAACCGATGTGGAGCAATTTTGGCATGGTTGTTAGAGACCATATACCAACACCATGTACCAAATTTCAGCCAGATCGGATGAAATATGCTTCTCTTAGAGGCTCCACAAGCCAAATCTGGGGATCGGTTTATATGGGGGCTATATATAATTATGAACCGATGTGGACCAATTTTTGCATGGTTGTTAGAGACCGTATACCAATATCATGTACCAAAATTCAGGCGGATCGGATGAAATTTGCTTCTCTTTGAGGCTCCGGAACCCAAATCTGGGGATCGGTTTATATGGGCGCTATATATAATTATGGACCGATGTGGACCAATTTTTGCACGGTTATTAGAGACCATATACCAACACCATGTACCAAATTTCAGCCGGATCGGATGCAATTTGCTTCTCTTTGAGGCTTCGCAAGCCAAATCTGGAGATCGGTTTATATGGGGTCTATATATAATTATGGACCGATGTGGAGCAATTTTGGCATGGTTGTTAGAGACCATATACCAACACCATGTTCCAAATTACAACTGGATTGGATAAAATTTGCTTCTCTTAGAGGCTCCACAAGCCAAATCTGGGGATCGGTTTATATGGGGGCTATATATAATTATGGACCAATTTTGACATGGTTGTTAGAGATCATATATTAACACCATGTACCAAATTTCAGCCGGATCGGATGAAATTTGCTTCTCTTTTAGGCTCCGCAAGCCAAATCTGGGGATCGGTTTATATGGGGGCTATATATAATTATGGAACGATGTGGACCAATTTTTGCATGGTTGTTGGAGACCATATACCAACACCATGTTCCAAATTTCAGCCGGATCGGATGAAATATGTTTCTGTTAGAGGCTCCACAAGCCAAATCTGAGTGTCCCTTTATATGGGGGCTATACGTAAAAGTGGACCTATATGGCCCATTTTCAATACCATCCGACCTACATCGATAACAACGACTTGTGCCAAGTTTCAAGTCGATAGCTTGTTTCGTTCGGAAGTTAGCGTGATTTCAACAGACGGACGGACGGACGGACATGCTTAGATCGACTCAGAATTTTACCACGACCCAGAATGTATATACTTTATGGGGTCTTAGAGCAATATTTCGACGTGTTACAAACGGAATGACAAAGTTAATATACCCCCATCCTATGATGGAGGGTATAATTAACTGCATCGACGGACGGATATTAAGGGTTAAAGCGGCTCAGGAGGTGATATGAGGGGGATATGTTATTTCATATCAGGGTCCAATTTTAGGTATAAACAAGTTTACACGGCTAGGCCGAATCTATATATTTGGGTTGTCGATAGTAAGTGGAAGTTTCAGTTTTCCGAAATCCTATTGTGATATTGCTGCAGTATTTTATTTCAGCAGAATATAGAATATATTCCTATAAATTAATTTATTTACAACGACATCCCTAGGTTTGCCATCCATTCGTTTATTGTAGAATCATTAATGTGATAGTTTGTAACCAATATATTGTACTATATATCGTAAAATTTCTCAGCGTTTAACCAAGTACGTGTGTGGGTTTTACTGTATTTCTATTTGAGAAAAAAGTGTTTATACATGAAGTGGCAATACAATTTAATTTACTTGAAAAGCGTTAATATACTCCTGGTCACTTGCACAACATGCTTGGTATAGTTGTTATAGTCAGTTTTATGAGTGCGTTTTTGTGGTATGTCATTGAGTTACCACATCTTCGTTCCCATTCATGTAATCGATTTTAAAATATGGTTGGGTCGCAAACCACTAATAATGAAAAAAAGAAAAAAATTATATGATACTGAAAAAAGTATTTCATTGCTTTAAAGAAATATTTTCTAAATTGCGGATCCTAAAATTTAGGTTGCATTAATACAACGTAAATATTTTTTTCAGTGTAGACACATGGGATTTCGATGTACTTTTCAAATTTTTGTGGCTGATCACGAATTAACGCTCTTTTGGTTCTAGGACGCATATTGAAGGAGATATGACCAAAAGAAGTTTTTCATAAAAAAAATTGATTTTTTTTAGGATTTGGATGGGATTTAAATTTTTTTTGGTAGCGGTCTCGAATTAACGTCCTTTTGTCTCGAGGACGCATATTGAAGGAGATATGACCAAAAGTAGTTTTTCTTATAAAACTGTCAACCGGATCGGGGGAAATTTGCTCTTCCAAGAGGATCCCGGGTACAAATTTGTAGGTCGGTTTATATGGGGGTTGCGGTAACACTTGCCAATGGCAAGGTATCTTAAAACTTCTTAACACCGTCGTCTAAATTGTAAGTTAGTCCATACGTGGTATATATTAAACTAATAAAAGGCCGATTAAATACATATAAAATTCAGTTTGAAAAAATTTTCTATACAAATAAAATTTTGACAACATTTTCTATGGAAATAAAATTTTGACAAAATTTTCTATAGAATTAAAATGTTTACAAAATTTTCTATAGAACTAAAATTTTTACAAAATTTGCTATAGTATAAACATTTTTACAAAATTTGCTATAGTAATAAAATTTTGACAAAATTTTCTATAGAAATAAAATTTTGACAAAATTTTCTATAGAAATAAACTTTTGACAAAATTGTCTATAGAAATAAAATTTTGACAAAATTTTCTATAGTAATAAAATTTTGACAAAATTAGCTATAGAAATAAAATTTTGGTAGATTATTTTTGGTTCGAGTGGCAACCATGATTATGAACCGATATGGACCAATTTTTGTGTGATTGAGGATTGGCTATATATAACATCACGTTCCAAATTTCAACCGAATCGGATGAATTTTCCTTCTCCAAGAGGTTCCGGAGGTCAAATCTGGGGCAGCGTTGCCAATTTAGCTTTTTTCCCGCTAGATTTGGCTTTTTTTTGAAGACGTTCAGTGGGAAAAAAATGCATTTAGCTTTTAGCTTTTTTTCTGGCTTTTTTTCATGACCCTATTTTTGGCTTTTTTATTTTCGACATGTTTCTATTGAAATATGTATAAAACGGCATTTTTATCTAAGCCTTGCTGCAGAGATTAAGATTTCCACATATTTCAAAGCTCAGTTGAAACATTAATAATGATTCCATAAAAGTTATCGCAAACTTTAAATCTGCTATTACCATACAAATTTGTTAGATAAACTGTCAGTAAATTATTGGGAATATTGGCATTTGACTCGTTTATCATTTTTATGTTATTATAATATTCTAAAGTTATTACAATATTACTAAATTAAAATAGTAGGTGTGAATCACTTTGTGCACTGAAAAAATATTGTCGTGAGGACAAAGATTTCATCTCCTTAAAATACGAACGCGAATTTTGGTTATAATAGCATTTGTGAATTTCTCTTATATAAACTGTTTTCCTTGTCCAAAAGCCGATAAAGTCGTTTTGTCCTTATAGTTAGGTTAGGTTAGGTTATGTGGCAGCCCGATGTATCAGGCTCACTTAGACTATTCAGTCCATTGTGATACCACAGTGGTGAACTTCTCTCTTATCACTGAGTGCTGCCCGATTCCATGTTAAGCTCAATGACAAGGGACCTCCTTTTTATAGCCGTGTCCGAACGCCGTTCCACATTCCACACTGAAAAAAATATTGTCGTGAGGTCAAAGATTTCATGTCTTTAAAATACGAATGCAAATTTTGCTTAGTATAGAAGACGCATTTCTCTAATATAAAGTTTTTTTCCTTGTCCAAAAGTCGATAAACTTTTCAATGAAGTCGTATTGTCCTTATAATTAAGTGATTTCACTTAAAAATGGGTATCATAACATGAAAGAAAAAATGTTTGGGCTAAGGTCAACTTGACTTCAATAATTCAGAAAAATTCTTTAAATTTAATGAAATTGTCTTTAAATTTGTTGTCTTTTTGCATCTTGACTACAAAGCAAAAAATCGTTCAAATATAAGACATGTTTTTCAACACTTTATTTTAAAGACATTTTTTATTTGAAACATAGCATAATTCTACTAGAAGTCGAGTCTCAATTTGGAAAATAAAGTTGTCGTTAACTCGTTGTTAAAGGACTTTGATAGCATATGAAGATAAAAAGCTGAAAAAACGAAAATTTAAAATTTGCTTCCTAGAAGCAAGTACACAAAACCTAAATTTAAAAGAGAATTGTGTCTTAAAAGTATCCTAACTTGTATTCTCCGCTTCTTTGTCTCGGAATCAATACCGAAATAAAGTAAAGTCAAAATCTTTGGAACCGGGCATGCTTTTTTTTCAGTGCAGTGAAACCACTTAGAGATGCTTTGAAACCCTCAGAAATGTCACCAGCATTACTGAGGTGGGATAATCCACCGTGAAAAACTTTTGGTTTTCGATTGTAGCAGGAATCGAACCCACGAGCTTGTGTATGCAAGGCGGGCATGCTAACCATTGCACCACGGTGGCTCCTTATAGTTAAGTGATTCAGCTTAAAAATGGGTATCTTTTCATGAAAGAAGGCTAGGGTCAAAATTAATGAAATAGTCTTTAAATGTGAGGAGTTTTTGTATCTTGACCACAAACCAAAATAGCGTTCAAGAATAGAAGATGTTTTTCAACACTTTATTTTAAAAACGTATACATACAATAATTTCTACTTAAAGTCGAGTCTGAATTTAGAAATTTAAGTTGTCGTTAGCACGTTTTTAAAGCACTTTGATAGCTCATGAAAAGGAAAATGTTTTTAATGGGAAATGTAAACTGTAGGTATTTTCTACAATTTAAATTAAAGTAAGGTATTTCGAATTTCTCACAATTTCAAAACCAAACTAAAATTTTATTTAAAAAAATGACAAATCATTTTTTTTACCAAATCCAAAGCATGCACTCAAAAAAAGTGAACTCTCTATTTCACTAAAGCCAATTTAACTTTATTTTAGTTCATAGAAATATTATGTTTGGAGAAAGTTTTCTTTACTCTAATACTTTTTTGTGTACGTTAGTTAAATTAACTAAACCCGAGGAAAAAAATATACTCAAATGAAGCATAAAGATTAACTAAATTCGTGTCTTCCACAAAATAGTTCAGAATTTCTTTAAATTTGTAAATTTTACCAAAAATGCGTCCATCGTGAACTTCGTATGTCACTAAAGACATTCTTGCAATTTTTAACTCCAAGTTTTTTCTTCAAACTACAAAATTTTCTTTAACAAGTGAAAAAACTTAGTTATGTCTAATAAATTTTCTTGTATTTGTCGAAAAATATTTACTTATTTTTATGACATCGGCGTGATGCCAACGTTTGTAATACTGTTTAGTTAAAATTTTCTACAAATATTAAAAATTTTCTAAAAGTAACCGAAAGTTTTCTTCCTGGTGGGTTCACTGTTTTTTCAGTGTGCTTAGATTATTAAAATTTTAAAATAACAAGAAGGATTTCCAGTAAAAATTTGTGATAGTAATCAAAATGTATCGATTACGCAAACAGAGCTAATATGACTTAGATATTGTTACAGTCTCACAGAAGTGGAATTAAAATGAAAATAATATGCATTTTAAGTGAAATAAAGCCTTTAAGTTTGTTAAATTTCAATCAAAAATGTGACTTTTGATACAAAAAATTTAGCTTTTTTCTAGCTATTTTTTAGCATTTGTTAGCTTTTTTAGCTATTTTTTTGGGCAAATCTAGCGGTTTTTGGTGAAACAATTCTGGCAACGCTGATCTGGGGATCGATTTATATGGGGGCTATATATAATTATGGACTGATATATACCAATTTTTGCATGGTTGTTAAAGACCATATACTAACACCATGTACTAAATTTCAACCGGATCGGGTGAATTTTGCTCCTCCAAGATGCTCCGGAGGTCATATCTGGCGATCGATTTCTATGGGGGCTATACAACCAGAAAAAAGTGTCTTCGAAACTAAAGGAAAAAATGTTCATCAATTTAGTTTAGCCATTGTATTTTCATTCAGTTAAATTTTTGTGTGAAATAATAAAATTTACTTGTTTCAGTAAAAAAATATCCTAAACTGAACGCAGTTAGGAATAGTTCATTAACTAGAACAAGGCATGGAATTTTACTAATACTGTTTTCTTCGCTGGGTATAAGAATTTTCTACTGAAGGAGAAAATTTTATTCACTGATAACATAGCATTCGTTAAAATGAACAAAAACCGAACTAAAACCAAGTTTCCTCAAATTTAGTAAAATTTCTTATAAAATGATAATTCTGACTACCTTTATTATAGAATGCTTATCATACATACGAATAACATTTGGCATAGAAAAATATTTTAGTTCGTTCGTACTAAGAAGTATTCAATCCTTTCAAAACTTAAGGAGACACACTTGTTATTAGAATATAGGAAAATTTCCTACATTTCTTTTATCTACCTGTAATCGATACATGTCATTGATGTAATCGATATGTTTGGGCATGGGTGGTTTTTTTTTTAGTTGGGATCGAGTTGTTATACGGAGAGATAGTTAAAAAATAATATAGTAAAATAATATATAAAAAAAAACAAATAATAAATAAGTATATAAAATATAAAATAGAAAAATGTTCGTTTTTTGAAAATTGGTTTATAAAAAAGGAAAACACCAGCAGAATAACAACCCTTTCATTCGTCTTCATTTTGGAATCTTCAACTAACAGTGACGCTAACCTTGAATAGAGTAACGCTAACCTTTTGTGAAAAAATTGGTTTAGGATTTTTATACCCTGCGCCACACTGTGGAACAGGGTATTATAAGTTAGTGCATATGTTTGTAACACCCAGAAGGAGACGAGATAGACACACGGTGTCTTTGACAATAATGCTCAGGGTGGGTCCCTGAGTCGATATAATCATGTCCGTCTGTCCGTCCGTCCGTCCGTCTGTCTGTGAACACATTTTTGTGATCAAAGTCTAGGTCGCAATTTAAGTCCAATCGCCTTCAAATTTGGCACATGTTCCTAACTTGGGTCAGAACAGAACCCTATTGATTTTGGAAGAAATCGGTTCAGATTTAGATATAGCTCCCATATATATCATTCGCCCGATATGCACTAATATGGACCCAGAAGCCAGAGTTCTATACCGATTTGCTTCAAATTTTGTACAAATATAACACTTAGTCGTATAGTCAAGTGTGAAAAATTTGATTGAAATCGGTTCAGATTTAGATATAGCTCCCATATATATCTTTCGCCCGATATGGACTTATATGGCCCCAGAAGCCAGATTTTTGGCCGAATTTAGTTGAAATTTTGCACTAGGAGTACAATTAGTAGTATAGTCAAGTGTGGAAAATTTTATTGAAATCGGTTCAGATTTAGATATAGCACCCATATATATCTTTCGCCGGATATGGACTAATATGGTCCTAAAAGCCAGAGTTTTGGCCCAATTTGGTTGAAATTTTGCACAGGGAGTAGATATAGCATTGTAGCTATGCGTGCCAAAGTTGGTTGAAATCGATTCAGATTTAGATATAGCTCCCATATATATCTTTCGCCCGATATGGACTAATATGGTCCTAAAAGCCAGAGTTTTGGCCCAATTTGTTTGAAATTTTGCACTAGGAGTACAATTAGTAGTGCAGTTAAGTGTGCAAAATTTGATTGAAATCGGTTCAGATTTAGATATAGCTCCATATATATCTTTCGCCCGATATGGACTAATATGGTTCTAATAGCCAGATTTTTGGCCCGATTTGGTTGTAATTTCGCTCAGGGAGTAGATTTAGCATTGTAGCTATGCGTGCCAAATTTGATTGAAATCGGTTCAGATTTATATATAGCTCCCATTTATAGCTTTCGCCCGATTTACACTCATATGACCACAGAGGCCAATTTTTAATACGTCTATCAAATTCTGTCCAGATCGAATGATATTTAAATGTATGTATTTGGGATTAACCTTTATATATATTTGACGGATGTGATATGGTATCTAAAATTTATATCTACAAAGTGGTGCAGGGTATAATATAGTCGGCCCCGCCCGACTTTAGACTTTCCTTACTTGTTTTGTTTATATTTGTAGGTATTGAAATTGTAAAATGTGGACAAAATTGCTAGGCAGCAACTTATTCCAAGTGAAAGGTACTAGAAGAAGAAAAAAATGTGTTTTAATATTTCAAGGCCAGTCGATGCTGTTGATTCTAAATAAATATATTTAATATATTAATAAAATATGTCTTTTATTGAAGAAAAAATTGCTTATATAAATACATAAAATTGTATTTAAAAATGAAGGTAAGCAGTTCTAATTTTTAAGTAAAAGGTTTACCACAAATATGTAAGATTTGTCCAAATGAATGAAAAAAGTTCAATAAAATAATTCCATATATGAATTCAATTCAGTTAATTTTTTTTTTCATTCTCTAGTATAGTGGTACATAAATATAGGAAATTGTTAACTAATATATGGAATGCATTCTACCTAATTTCTACGAAAATCATATCGTCCAAACAAATAAAAATGTCTTTGGCGCTATAGGAAGTTCAACTTTTTTCACAATGATTTCATTTTAACTTAAAGATGGGGTCACTTTTTTCTGGGTGTACGTAAAATTGGTCCAATATGGCACATTTACAATACCATCCGACCTACATTAATAGCAACTACTTATGCCAAGTTTCAAGTCGATAGGCTTTTTCGTTCGGAAGATAGCGTGATTTCAACAGTCGGACGGGCGGACGGACAGGCTTAGATCGACCCAGAATTTCACCACGACCCAGAATATATATATACTTTATGGGGTCTTAGAACAATATTTCGATGTATTACAAACGGAATGACAAAGTTAATATACCCCCATCCTATGGTGGTGGGTATAATAATAACATCACATACCAAATTTCAACCGGATCGGATGAAATTTGCTCTTCCGAAAGCGTTCGCATGACAAATCTGAGGGTCTGTTTATATGGGGGCTCGTATACCTTACAGTGGTTCGATATGGCCCACTTGAAAAAATGTCATCGCATAGCCATTAATGGGATCTGTCCAAATTTATTATTTTCTTACTTCTTTGCTGCTCAATTCATTAGATTACAAATTTCCTGGAATTGTTTTTTGGCTAAATTTCATTTAATGTCAATAACTTCTTTACCTAACTCGATCACCATATAAGAAAAACTTAACGAAAAATATAACTAATAAAATCCCAAGATTATGGAGTTTTTCATATATATCACTAACATTTAATGTACACTGAAAAAACAGTGAACCCACCAGGAAGAAAACTTTCGGTTAATTTTAGAACATTTTGAATATTTATAGAAAATTTTAACTAAACAGTATTACAAACGTTTGCATCGCGCCGAGGTCATAAAAATAAGTAAATATTTTTCGACAAATTCAAGAAAATTTATTAGACATAACTAAGTTTTTTTCACTTGTTAAAGAAAATTTTGTAGTTTGAAGGAAAAACTTGGATTTCAAAATTGCAAGAATGTCTTTAGTGACATACGAAGTTCATGATGGATGCATTTTTGGTAAAATTTACAAATTTAAAGAAATTCTGAACTATTTTGTGGAAGGCACGAATTTAGTTAATCTTTATGCTTCATTTGAGTATATTTTTTTCCTCGGTTTTAGTTAAGTTAACTAACGTACACAAAAAATTATTAGAGTAAAGGAAACTTTCTCCAAACATAATAATTCCATGAACTAAAATAAAGTTAAATTGGCTTTAGTGAAATAGAGAGTTCACTTTTTTTTGAGTGTAATAGACAAAAAATGCAATGTTTTCTTTCGTTCGTCTTCAGTCAGCCATGTAAATGAAAACTCGTCAATGATGGTAGACTGAATGCCAGGCTTTATTATAATTAACTTAGACAATGTTTCTTATGGCAAAGGCTTATGACAAACGCAGACGCCTGAGTGGCTAGTTGATAATCTAAATTCATGGGTAAGACCGAAACCAGAAAATAGTTAATACTAACCAAATATCCATCTTAAACAAAAATGCATCCTTACCTGGATTTTTGCCATGACCGTTTCCGAATAGGCCATGACAAAAGAAAACAATAACAAAAATATCATGAGCCAAAAGCAACGAATTCGATTATCCATTACCATTCATTATAATTTATCAACATCGAGCGATGAAATGTCCGTAATTCAACACTTCTCAAACCATTAATGGTTGACCACTACCATGAGCCGGTACTGACAAAACATGCTATCATCATTATTTTCAGCATCATTATCATCATTGGTGAACTGTGGAAAAGAAAATAAATGAACTAATTTTTGGCAGGCATTTTCGAAGTAAGCGATTTTCCTCGGAATATACCAATACTTGAAATATTAAAAAATTATTTAGTGAAAAAATTCCAGATTTTCTATATTTATTAATTTCCCACCCACAAAGTACGCACAAATACTCCAATTTAATCATAAATTTTATACCTACATTTGTTCTGCGTCGAAACAACCTATACCCTCCACCCTAGGATGGGGAATATTAACTTTGTCATTAGTAACACATCGAAATATTGTTCTAAGACCCCATAAAATATATATATTGTGGGCAGTGGTGAAATTCTGAGTCGATCTAAGCATGTCTGTCCGTCCGTCTGTTGAAATCACGCCAACTTCCGCACGAAACAAGCTATCGACTTGAAACTTGGCATAATTAGTTGTTATTGATGTAGGTCGGATGGTATTGCAAATGGACCATATTGGACTACTTTTACGTATAGCCCCCATATATACCGACCCTCAGATTTGGTTTGCGAAGCCTCTTAGAGAAGCAAATTTCATCCGATCCGGTTGAAATTTGGTACATGGTGTTAGTAAATGGTCTCTAACAACCATGCGAAAATTAATCCATATCGGTCCATAATTATATATTGCCTCTATGTAAATCAATCGCCAGATTTGACCTCCGGAACCCCTTGGAGAAGCAAAATTCATCCGATCCGGCTAAAATTTGGTACGAGGTGAGGTGTAAGTATATGGTATCTAAGAACCATAAAAAAATTGGTCCATATCGGTCCAAAATTAAACCGATCCCCAGATTTGATCTGCGAAGATTCCGGTTGAAATTTGGTACATTGCGCTAGTATATGGCCGCTAACAACCATACCAAAATTGGTCCATATCGGTCTATAGTTATATATAGCCGATCCCCAGTCACGCAAAAATTGGTCGATAACGCCAAAAATAACCTCCCAACATTTTATTTCTATAGAAAATTTTGTCAAAATTTTATTTCTATACAAAATTTTGTCCAAATTTTATTTCTATACAAGATTTTGTCAAGATTTTATTTCTATAGAAAATTTTGTCAAAATTTTATTTCTATAGAAAATTTTATTGCTATAGAAAATTTTATTTCTATAGAAAATTTTATTGCTATAGAAAATTTTATTTCTATAGAAAATTTTGTCAAAATTTTATTTCTATAGAAAATTTTGTAAAAATTTTATTTCTATAGAAAATTTTGTCAAAATTTTATTTCTATAGAAACTTTCTCAAAATGTTATTACTATAGAAAATTTTATCAAACTGAATAATATTCGTATTTAATCAGCGCTAGTATATGGTCGCTAACAACCATGCCAAAAGTGGTCCATATCGGTCTATAGTTAGATATAGCCGATCCCCAATTACACAGAAATAGTCAAACAAAAATAATAATCTACCAACATTTATTACTATAAAAAATTTTGTCAAAATTTTATAAATGTTGTCAGAATTTAATTTCTATAGAAAATTTTGTCGAAATTCGTTTTTTATTGTTGGTCTTGTTCTTTAATCATTGTTGTTGTTTTTGATTTCAGCTTAAAACCATGCATTGACTAAACTACAAGTGTAGCTTAACCAACAGAGGAAAAGAATGTTTTTCAAATTTATTTGGAAAAAGTCCTATAGACTGCAAGATGGTTGGATGGACGCACGTTTCGGAATTACCACATTCCTCATCAGCATCCTCTACTTGCAGCGATGATTTTATGACAGTCTTTAGTGGAAGTTTCTACGCAATCCATGGTGGAGGGTATATAAGATTCGGCCTGAACAGGCCTGAAAAAAATATTGTCGTGAAGTCAAAGATTTCATGTCTTTAAAATACGAATTCAAATTTAGCTTAGCATAGAAGACGCATTTCTCCAATATAAAGTTTTTTTACTTGTCCAAAAGTCGATAAACTTTTAAATGAAGTCGTATTGTCCTTATAATTATGTGATTTCACTTAAAAATGTGTATCATAACATGAAAGAAAAAATGTTTGGGCTTAGGTAAATTGACTTTAATAATTCAGAAAAATTCTTTAAATTTAATGAAATTGTCTTTAAATTTGTTGTCTTTTTGCATCTTGACTACAAAGCAAAAAATCGCTCAAATATAGGACATGAGTTTCAACACTTTATTTTAAAGACGTTTTTTACCTGAAACATAGCATAATTTCTAATGGAAATCGAGCCTGAATTTGGAAAATAAAGTTGTCGTTAACTCATTTTTAAAGGACTTTGATAACATATGAAGAAAAAAAGCTGAAAAGAACAAAAATTCAAAATTTTCTTCCTAGAAGCAAGTACACAAAACCCAAATTTAAAAGAGAATTGTGTCTTAAAAGTATCCTTACTTGTATTCTCCGCTTCTTTGGCTCGGAATCAATACCAAAATTTTTTAAGTAAAGACAAAATTTTTGGAACCGGGCATGCTTTTTTTTCAGTGTATGATGTCAAACGTTTCATACAAGCGGTATAATGCTTTAAAAATCATAAAAAATTATAAAAATTTTTTATTTGGTAAATTATTGCAAAATTTTTTAATTTACATCCAAAACACTAAATTCAGATCACACCTGCAAATTCAGTGCAACGGCATTTGAAATGGTGGATATCCGTCCTATGGCAAGCCCGTGTTAAATTCATCGCTTCTGCTCCAATTTTGCACCACTTCCGGATCCAAAAAGAACATTTTCACTACTTTTTTGGCGATGCTTTTTTTGCTGGGTAGATGTAGCATTACATTAAGGGTATCTGTTTCCTGTTCCTAGTTTTGTTTTTGCAGAATTTGCCCCTTGACCATTCATCTTTTTTTCTAGAGAAAGCAGAAGGTTGTTTATAGCAAAATTCCAAAGAAGAGGTGATAGAACTCCTCCTTAGGGAGTGTTTCGGCACACATGTCTTTGAACGTTTGCTTGTCCTAGTGTGGCTGAAATACGTCTCTTCTTTAGAAGTTCGGCTATGTCTCCTTTGATCAACATTCCCAATCAACCCAAAGGTGGCACAAGTAGTTGTTACTGATGTAGGTTGGATGGTCGATATGGTTAGTTAGGTTAGGGCGTCCAGGGCTATATCTGCTCTAGATGCTTTATGATTTTAAGTCAATCGATATATCCAATAAAATTACTAGAGACAAAATTTTCTTGTGTTCAGTTTTTCATTCATTCTTCCAATGATATTTTACTCTGAAAAATATACAAAACACTGTGCCATTTTTGCCATTTGATTGCCTGCTTATTGTGGAAATCGTACTGTAGCATTTGATGTCCAATAATGATTGCAAACCTTTTGGCCATGGTTGTGATCCAAACACCATTTGAAACAATTGAAAAACTCTTAAATAAAAATTATGAAAGGCCCAATAAAAGTCATAATGAAGAAAGACAAAAAAAAAGAAAAAAAGAAACGAACACCAACGTCATTGCATACTACAAGAGCGGGGATATTTTAAACAGAATAAGGAGCTCGAATATGCGATCTATCGCCAAAATGGCAAAAGGAGAAGAAATGAAAAATGCTGGTGAAACCATTTAAGTGGTGGTAAATAGTTTTGGCACGATTTGTTCTGATTCCCACGTTTCAAGTGCAAAGGCAGGCTCCCGCTGCCGCTCACAGCTGCTGATGAAGTCAGCGATCACATGGATCACTGGGATTGCTTAAATGTTTGGCTCCTTTTCGTTTTGGGTGCTTGGGATGCCTTAGCTGCTGCCGCTTCTTCTTCTTATTCATTGTATTCGATTGCCAATTCCATTATTGTTAGTCATTGGAGTTCAGAGGATAGAAAACTCATTGCGCTTTTGGTGGGGTTGTACATCATTGTGACTCGTTCAATTGCTGTTTCTGGGGCGTTTGTTGGTTCACTAGCTTAACTGGTGACTTACCAAAGAGACGAAAAGCCAGGCCAAAAGATTCCATGAGGTGATAATGATTAAAAGACAATGAAGTTGAAAAAAAACACACACAATGAGACGACAATGAAAGTTTCAAATTAAAAAGTAGGTCCAATTGTTTAGATAACACTGATGAAGCATTCATTGCCAGGAAACAAAAACCAAAAACGAAAAATAACTCCCAATCATGGAAAACCGCAGCATGGAATGTGTGACCGATAAATGCTAAAGAGCACAAGTTGGCATGTACAGAGGGCCTGTTAAGTTTAAATATGATGGACTGCAGATATTGAGAGAAGGGCATAGCGAACTAGATTTAAAGATTTTGGAACAGATACTCAGGATAAATGACACGATTTAACATCTAAGCGATTTCTATGAAATTCAATCAAGGTTGATTGCAGGATAAGTAGAGAAAATGGCTTAAGACATTTGCCATTGCCTGAGGATGGTCTAGCGACAAACGATTGGAATACCTAAAAGACTGTTTCGGGTCATCGTCATAATTACACACTAAAAAAATATTTACGTGATATTAAAGATTACGAAACCTAAATTTTAGGATGCGAAATTAACAAAATATTAAGGACAAATTTCTATAAAATAATGAATTTTTAATTAAAAAAAGTTTTTAATCTTTGCTTCAACTTTTTTTTTGTTTTCATTAAATTTAGGACAAAATTTTTGTAAATTTGCATCCATCCGTTAATGTCGCATGTGTTTGAACTAAGACTAATTTTCCTTAGTGTAAAGAAACACATTTTCGATTTAAAGAAATTGTCCTTAAATTAACTGAAATATTGAAACTTTAGATTTAAGATAAAAGCGCTTCAAATATAGGCTAAGACAATAATTCTTGAGGATTTAGCGTCTTTGGTTTAAAGTGTTTTGGAATTAAGAAAACATTTTTATACCCTCCATCATAGGATGGGGGTATATTAACTTTGTCATTCCGTTTGTAACACATTGAAATATTGCTCTAAGACCCCATAAAGTATATATATTCTGGGTCGTGGTGAAATTCTGAGTCGATCTAAGCATGTCCGTCCGTCCGTCCGTCTGTTGAAATCACGCTAATTTCCGAACGAAACAAGCTATCGGCTTGAAACTTGGCACAAGTAGTTGTTATCGATGTAGGTCGGATGGTATTGCAAATGGGCCATATCGGTCCACTTTTACGTATAGCCCCCATATAAAGGGACCCTCAGATTTGGCTTGTGGAGCCTCTAACAGAAGCATATTTCATCCGATCCGGCTGAAATTTGGTATATGGTGTTGGTATATGGTTTCTAACAAACGTGCAGAAACTGGTCCACATCGGTCCATAATTATATATAGCCCCCATATAAACGGATCCCCAGATTTGGCTTGCGAAGCCTAAAAGGGAAGCAAATTTCATCCGATCCGGCTGAAATTGGGTACATGGTGTTGGTATATGGTCTCTAACAACCATGCAAAAATTGGTGCACATCGGTCCATAATTATATATAGTCCCTATATAAACCGATCCCCAGATTTGGCTTGCGAGGCCTCTAAGAGAGGAAAATTTTATCCGATCCGGCTGAAATTTGGTACATGGTGTTAGTATATGGTCTCTAACAACCATGCAAAAATTGGTCCACATCGGTCCATAATTATATATAGCCCCCATATAAACCGATCCCCCGATTTGGCGTGCAGAGCCTCTAAGAGAAACAATTTTCATCCGACCCGCTGAAATTTGGTACACGGTGTTAGTATATGGTCTCTAACAACCATGCAAAAATTGGTCCATATCGGTCCATAATTATATATAGCCCCCATATAAACCGATCCCCAGATTTGACTTGTGGAGCCTCTAAGAGAAGCATATTTCATCCGATCCGGCTGAAATTTGGTACATGATGTTGGTATATGGTCTCTAACAACCATGCAAAAATTGGTCCACATCGGTTCATAATTATATATAGCCCCCATATAAACAGATCCCCAGATTTGGCTTGCGAAGTCTCCAAGAGAAGCAAATTTCATCCAATCCGGTTATAATTTGGAACATGGTGTTAGTATATGATCTTTAACAACCGTGCCAGAATTGGTCCATATCGGTCCATAATTATATAGCCCCCATATAAAACGTTCTCCAGATTTGACCTCCGGAACCTCTTGGAGGAGCAAAATTCATCCGATCCGGTTCAAATTAGGAGCGTGGTGTTAGTATATGGTCGCTAACAACCATACCAAAATTGGTCCAATCACACAAAAATTGGTCCATATCGGTTCATAATCATGGTTGCCACTAGAGTCAAAAATAATCTACCAAATTTTATTTCTATAGAAAATTTTGTAAAAATTTTATTTCTATAGAAAAATTTGTCAAAATTTTATTTCTAGAGAAAATTTTGTGAAAATTTTATTCGGTTCATAATAAAATTTTCATCATAGTCGAAATTTTATTTCTATAGAAAATTTTGTCAAAATTTTATTTCTATAGAAAATTTTGTTGAAATTTTATTCGGTTCATAATCATGGTTGCCACTCGAGCCCAAAAAAAAATCTACCAAGATTTTATTTCTATAGAAAATTTTGCGAAAATTTTATTTCTATAGAAAATTTTGCGAAAATGTTATTTCTATAGAAAATTTTGTTAAAATTTTATTTCTGTAGAAAATTTTGTCAAAATTTTATGTCTACTTTGTCAAACTGAATTATATGCGTATTGGGTCGATCTTTTTTGATTTAATATATACCACGTATGGACTTACATACAATTTAGAAGATGGTGTTAGGAGGTTTTAAGATACCTTGCCATCGGCAAGCGTTACCGCAACTTAAGTAATTCGATTGTGGATGGCAGGGATTAGAAGAAGTTTCTACGCAATCCATGGTGGAGGGTACATAAGCTTCGGCCTGGCCGAACTTACGGCCGTATATACTTGGTTTTTTTTTTTTGAGTGCACTTGTGTGGCTTTCAATGATCCTATTTGATTATTGGATGCATAGGGTTTGTAATACATTAAGATATATGTAGTTAAATGGTGCAACCATAATGTAAGATGATGTGTACGGCGACTATCCTTCGTCGATGCCAACTTTTCGACCTTTTCCGCAAAGACCAAAAGATTATGAAAATATGATCTGGATTTGACAGATCTCCGTTTAAAGAAAAGCGAGATAGCTTACACAGTAGGCAATTCCCAAAATCGCATGAATGAAATTTTCCCGAGCTATTTATATTCCAGACACCAGTTTTGCTGCAGTCACACACTATGGATGCACCGGTTAACTCGGAAGAGCTAATGGACCGTACTGTATACAGCGAACGTGGCATGTCGGCCGGAGAGTTTATGGTCAAGATATTCGGTTTATACACTGACAAAAATATTGCCGTGAAGCAAAATATATCATTTAAAATACGAAGGCGAATTCCGACCCATGGTGACTTATTGGCATGAAGACACTTGAAAATAAAAGATTACTTGTATCCAGTTTTTTCTCTACAAGACAGTTAATGGCATCATAGATGCTCCTGATGTGCCTAAGTTAATAAAATTTAATATCCCGTTGCATAATTTGCGTTGTCAAAACCTATTCATTTCAATTCATCGTAGCAACTATTCATATAATGAACCACCCAGCAAAAAAAGCGTTGCCAAAAAGTAATGAAAATGTTCTTTTTGGACCCGGAAGTGGTGCAAAATTGACGCAGAAGCGATGAATTTAACATGGGCTTGTCATAGAACGGAAGTCCTCCATTTGAACAACCGTTGCACTGAATTTGCATCACTTTTATAGATGTGATACGAATTCAATGTTTTGGATGTAAATTAAAAAATTCTGTGATATTTTGTCAAATAAATAATTTTTATAATTTTTAATGGATTCTAACGCTTGTTGGAAACGTTTGACCTCAAATATTTTTAAAAATTCACAAATTTTTCAGATTAGATTTAGCATTTTTTTTTTACAAAATTTAAATGATTTGTACCATTTTATGCATTCTGACTCTGCTTTTAACCTATTTGAAACAAAACAAGTAAGGAAAGTCTAAAGTCGGGCGGGGCCGACTATATTATACCCTGCATCACTTTGTAGATCTAAATTTTCGATACCATATCACATCCGTCAAATGTGCTGGGGGCTATATATAAAGGTTTGTCCCAAATACACACAATTAAATATCACTCGATCTGGACAGAATTTTATAGACTTCTACAAAATCTTTAGACTCAAAATTTAAGTCGGCTATGGTGGAACACAAAGTTAGTAAACAAACATGGGAAACATTTAAATCTGAAGCAATTTTAAGGAAACTTCGCAAAAGTTTATTTATGATTTATCGCTCGATATATATGTGTTAGAAGTTTAGGAAAATTAGAGTAATTTTTACAACTTTTCGACTAAGCAGTGGCGATTTTACAACAAAAATGTTGGGATTTTGACCATTTTTGTCGAAATCAGAAAAACATATATATGGGAGCTATATCTAAATCTGAACCGATTTCAACCAAATTTGGCACGCATAGCTACAATGCTAATTCTTCACCCTGTGCAAAATTTCAACTAAATCGGAGTTAAAAATTGGCCTCTGTGCTCATATGAGTGTAAATCGGGCGAAAGCTATATATGGGAGCTATATCTAAATCTGAACCGATTTCAATCAAATTTAGCACGCATAGCTACAATGCTAAATCTACTTCCTGTGCAAAATTTCAAATAAATTGGGCCAAAACTCTGGCTATTAGAACCATATTAGTCCATATCGGGCAAAAGATATATATGGGAGCTATATCTAAATCTGAACCGATTTCAATCAAATTTTGCACACTTGACTATACTACTAATTGTACTCCTAGTGCAAAATTTCAACCAAATTCGGCCAAAAATCTGGCTTCTGGGGCCAAATAAGTCCATATTGGGCGAACGATATATATGGTAGCTATATCTAAATCTGAACCGATTTCAATCAAATTTTGCACACTTGACTATACGACTAAGTGTTATGTTTGTACAAAATTTCATGCAAATCGGTATAAAACTCTGGCTGCTGGGTCTATATTAGTGTATATCGGGCGAAAGATATATATGGGAGCTATATCTAAATCTGAACCGATTTCTTCCAAAATCAATAGGGTTCTATTCTGACTCAAATTAGGAACATGTGCCAAATTTGAAAGCTATTGGACTTAAATTGCGACCTAGACTTTGATCACAAAAATGTGTTCACAGACAGACGGACGGACGGACAAACGGACAGACGGACATGGTTATATCGACTCAGGGACCCACCCTGAGCATTATTGCCAAAGGCACCATGTGTCTATCTCATCTCCTTCTGGGGTTCCACAGTGTGGCGCAGGGTATAAACATTTCAAATTACCCATTAAGAATATGAAAAACCAAGTTATAAAAAATGTAATAAAAAGAACTTCATGGGTAGTTAAAACAAAGAACATCATTGGGAGTGCATCTTCTGACAGTGCTTTAAAAGTTGTGCCTTTGGAAAATTTTGACAAAATTTTCTGTAGAAATAAAATGTTTAACAAAATTTTCTATAGAAATATAATTTAAAAAAAAAAAAATTTCTATAGAAAAAAATTTGACAAAATTTTGTTACAGAAATGACATTTTTACATAATTTGCCATAGAAATAAAATTTTAACAAAATTTTCTATAGAAATAAAGTTTTGACAGAATCTTCTATAAAAATAAAATTTTAACAAAATCTTCTATAAAAATAAAATTTTATCAAAATCTTCAATAAAAATAAAATTTTAACAAAATTTTCTATAGAAATAAAATTTTGACAAAATTTTCTTCAGAAATTAAATTGTGACAACATTTATTATAGAAATAAAATTGTGACAACATTTTCTATAGAAATAAAATTTTGACGGAATTACTTTTAGAAGTGAAATTACCCATAGAAATAAAATTTTGATAACAAATTTTTATAGAAAAAAAACAAATGTTGACAACATTTCTATAGAAACAAAATTTTGAAAAATTTTTCTATAAAATTTTGATCGGTTTATATTAGATGAGTTTACAAATAAATAGGAACCGATATGAAATTTCAATCGTATCAAATGGAGCCTACCCCTCCAGGAGGCCCCGGAAGTCAAATCTGGGGATCAGTTTATAAGGGGGGTATATAATATATAATTATCGACCGATATCAACCAATTATTGCATGCCGATTCATATTAAATTTACTCCTTCAAGAGGCTCCGAGTTCAATTATGGTGATCGGTTTATATGGGGCTACACCTTAAAGTCGTCCGTTATTGCCCATTTGTAACACAATCTGACCCACATCAATTGAAACTACATGCACGATCTTATCCGTTCATAGCTTGTTTCGATAGGAAGTTAGCGTGATTTTCACAGACAGATGGACGCACATCGGACATAGATTGACTTAGAATTTCTCCACAGCATGGGGTCTGAGACCATGCTGTACAAACTGAATGGCAAATTTAATACACCCCCATTCTATAGTGGAGGGTACAAAAAAAAAATGTTTGGAATATTTGTTTGCAAAAGTTTCAAAATTTATTACTTGTCCAAAATTTATCAAACAATTGTCATCTTTAAAGACCCCAATTTTAATAAAACCATAGAAGACAAGACCAACCACACCACTAGAAAAGGAATCACCTAAGAGTGCCATCGGCTGGTGCTACACAATAACCATGGTGGTCATGGTGGAAAGAAGACACAACAGCAATAGCAACAAAACGCAACTGATAAATATCAACATTCATAACGTTTTGCTGTGATGCCCATTCATTGTAAACTCCATGAGCAATTTGAATTTTGTCTAATAAAAATACAATAGGATTTTTTTTTATTTTTAATTCTTTCCTCAGTTTTATAATACTAACCGCCTTACGGATTATGTAGCATACTGACTTTGGTATTTCATTGGTAACATAGTGAAATATAAGTTTGAGATTGAATTATAAATTTAGACCTAATGAGCCAATCCACCTATCACCCAAAATTGTCCAAATCTTGAACCTATCAGACATAACCTGCCCAATAACATATTGCAACCACTAAAAAGAACAATAATAATAAGAACTAGACAGAATAATCGCACATTTTACTTCGCTAACATTGCGAAATATACATCCAATTTCCTTGGGTTAATAGATCAAAATGCTGATATTATAACCATGGTTGCCACTGGACCAAAAGTTATCTACCAAAATTGAGAAAACATTTTACCAAAAAACTACCAAACAAAAAAATCTTTTTTTCCCAACATTTTATTGCAAAGAAAATTTTGTCAACATTTTATTTCTATAGAACATTTTGTCAAAATTTTATTTCTATAGAAAATTTTGTCAAAATTTTATTTCTATAGAACATTTTGTCAAAATTTTATTTCTATAAAAAATTTTGTCAAAATTTTATTTCTATAGAAAATTTTATCAAAATTTTATTTCTATATAAAATTTTGTCAAAATTTTATTTCTATGGAAAATTTCGTCAAAATTTTATTTCTACAAAAAATTTTTGTCAAAATTTTATTTCTACAGAAAATTTTTTTAAAATTTTATTTCTATAAAAAAATTTTTAAAATTTTATTTCTATAGAAAATTTAGTCAAAATTTTATTTCAGTAGAAAAATTGGTCATAATTTTAATTCTATAGAACATTTTGTCAAGATTTTATGTCTATAGAAAATGTTGTCACAATATTATTTCAATAGAAAATTTTGCCATAATTTTAATTATATAGAAAATTTTGTCAAAATTGTATTTCTATAAAAAATTTTATCAAATTTTTATTTCTATAAAAAAATTTTTTAAAAATTTTATTTCTATAGAAATTTTGTTTTAAAAATTTTATTGCTATAGAAAAAATGTGTTCAACATTTTATTTCTATAGAAAATTTTGTCAAAATTTTATTTCAATAGAAACTTTTGTCATAATTTTAATTCTATTGAAAATGTTGGCAAAATTTTATTTCTATAGAAAATGTTGTCAAAATTTTATTTCTACACTAAAAAAAATATTTACGCGATATTATAGATTACGCAACCTAAATTTTAGGATGCGAAATTTACAAAATATTGAGGACGAATTTCTTTAAAATAATGACATTTAAATTAAAATAAAGTTTATAATCTTTGTTTCAAAAAATTTTTTTATCATTAAATTTAAAGTCCGTTTTGAACTAAGGCTAATTTTCTTTAAAGTAAAGAAACACATTTTTGATATAAAAAATTGTCCTTAAATTAACTGAAATATTGAAACTTTAGATTAAAGATAAAAATGCTTTAAATATAGGCTAAGACTTTTTTGAGAATTTAGCGTCTCTGGTTTAAAGTTCTTTTTTTGGAATTAAGAAAACATTTTGAAGTATCCGTTATAATTTAGATTTTTAAAATGTCAATTGTTTGTACGTGAGTACCTTTATTAATAAAGCGCGAAAAGAGAATGAAAATTTGATAAAGGAGATCTGTGTCCTAATTTTAATTTGTAATTTATTTTTAAGAAGCCACATCTTTGGCTCAGAATCAATACCAAAATCCTTAAGGGAAGGTCAATATCTTTGGACCCAAGTAAATTTTTTTTGAGTGTATAGAAGGTTTCGTTACAATTTCATTTCTATAATAAATTTTGTCAAAATTTTATTTCTATAGAATTTTTTTTTTTTTCAAAATTGTATTTCTATAGAAAATTTGGTCAAAATTTTATTTCTGTAGAAAAGTTATGAAAGCATCTACCAAAACATCAAGAATTCTAAAAATCTAAAGAACAATAAAAAATCTAACATTTTTGGTGGCAACCGTGATTATAACTCATTTCCCATAGAGTTTACTTCCGTACCATTTATTGTTATTAGCTGCTGTCTTTAGGAAAATTTCTTGTCTACAATCCACGCTCAAGGGTACTCAAGATACGACTCGACTGAATTTTCGATGGCATATATTTGCTTTTTATTATTTTCCTATTTTTTGTTTTTTTGGCAACTAGCAGTGAAATACATGATGTTGGCGGCAAACACCAAAAAGCTTTGACATCGCCGCCACCACCGCCACAACTGCTGCTGCTGAAGCAGTTCAAGTCATTTCACAGATAGTGGCTTTAAATGAAATGAGGTAAAATATTTAGGTGGATTGTCAACCAATATGAAGCCGAATGTGTTATCTCTAGAAAAATATCAAGAAAAACGGCAGAAGGCAAGAGGAGAAGGCAGCATCTTTTATAAGACTTCATTGTTAGCCTCATTGCAAAGCGGGCTTCAACTATCCATTTTTGCTAAAGTTACGAAGAAGGTGTTTTATTCACAAAAAAATCAAATTTTATAAACCATAGATTTGCATTTGAAGTCATTTCCAAATATAAAGCCCACTTGTCAATACAAAGCTCTTCCAAAACAAAAAAAAACGAAAATTGGGATCCAAACACATTTGTAGCGAATAACAAAATATGTTGGCAAATTAAACTGTCGCATTTATTTTCTGTCGCTTTTAGCCAATTGTAATGATGTTAAAGGCCATAACGATAGAGAAACAATTTGTGGCATTTGAATGGTCAGTCGATGACAACCGTTTTAGGGGCTTGCAACATTGATAATAAAAATGTGGTGAGAGAGCCCAAGGGATGCTATATTGTCTAATTCAGACTTATGCAAAAGTTCAGCTTGGTTATAGTAAACCATTTGTCTTTTGTTTTTGGAAAACAGCTCAGGTAGACCGACTTATCTATCTCCGCGAAAATGATATAACCAACTAGATATCATACAGATATGACTCTAGAACTCCGAATCCTAAAAAAAGTTTTGTTTTTTTATGAAAAGAAATTTTAGACAAAAAAACACTCCAAAGATCTCGACTTTCTCTTAAGGATTTTGGCATTAATTTCGAGCCAAAGATACGGTTTCTTCAACATAAAGATATTGTTCTAGCAACCTATCTGGCTTTAAGCCTAGTACCAGCTAAATTTAAAGTAAGATACTGATTTCATTTATAAAATTGCCATTCTCTTTTTGCGTTATATTAATAAAGCAATTCACCAACAAACAAATGCGAGTTTGAAAATAAAAATTATAACGGATACTTCAAAGCCAAAGGGGGCCACCGTGGTGCAATGGTTAGCATGCCCGCCTTGCATACACAAGGTCGTGGGTTCGATTCCTGCTACGACCAAACACCAAAAAGCTTTTCAGCGGTGGATTATCCCACCTCAGTAATGCTGGTGACATTTCTGAGGGTTTCAAAACTTCTGTAAGTGGTTTCACTGCAAGGTGGAACGCCGTTCGGACTCGGCTATAAAAAGGAGGTCCCTTGTCATTGAGCTTAACATGGAATCGGGCAGCACTCAGTGATAAGAGAGAAGTTCACCACTGTGGTATCACAATGGACTGAATAGTCTAAGTGAGCCTGATGCATCGGGCTGCCACATAACCTAACCTAACCTAACCTACTTCAAAGTAAATAATGTTTTCTTATTAAAAACAAGTATATACAGTAGTAAGTTCGGCCGGGTCGAATCTTAAATAACCTCCACCACGAATCAAATATAATAGTTTCCTTTGAAAATGTCAGGGGAGTTTGATGACAGATATTTTCCCAAGCAGATCAGTTCAACCAGTACGCTTCGCACAGATAAATGTAAGGATTTTACGAGATCAGATTCTGAATTTATGAGAACCATTTTTTGTTTGAGTTTTAGAGGAATCATAAACATCTCTTGTAAGTGATGAAATAACGCCTTGATTTGAAATCTAAAATCTGTGAAATTTCATCCCAATTATTTAAATGACTACGAGAAGTAAAATCTGGAAATTTTGCATTCAGTTTCAAGCAATTTTCATGATCAGTGCACCTTCTATACCATCAATAAGTGAAATCGGTCTATATGGAGGCCTTACCAAATGGACCGATAAAACTAAATCATATACACTTTGTTATGGGTCTAAAATGCCAGTATATTTTCAATTTGTGGCAAATCGGATAAAAACTACAATAGGAGTTAAATCGGGAGTTCGGTGTAATGGGGGCTATACCAAAACATGGAAGCATACACACAGTATTCAGCACATTTAATTGTAGTTCTAGAATCTAGACCCCAAATCGGAGGGTCGGTTTATAAGGGGGCTATATCAAAAACTGTACCGATACTCAATATATTCGGCACACCCCTTATGGTCCTAGAATACCTCTAGATTTCCAATTTCAGGCAAATTGGATAAAAACTACGGATTCTAGAAGCCCAAGAAGTAAAATCGGGAGATCGGTCTATGTTGG
This sequence comes from Haematobia irritans, assembly GCF_050003625.1. Classification (NCBI taxonomy): domain Eukaryota; kingdom Metazoa; phylum Arthropoda; class Insecta; order Diptera; family Muscidae; genus Haematobia; species Haematobia irritans. The sequence goes on along the minus strand of NC_134400.1, from coordinate 36,006,273 downwards.
GGCTATATCAAACCATGGACCGATACTCACCATATTCGGCACACCTCTTTAAGTACCTAGAATACCTCTAGATTTCCGATTTGAGGCAAATTGGGTAAAAATTATGGATTCTAGAAGACCAAGAAGTAAAATCGGGAGATCGTTCTATGTTGGGGCTATATCAAAACATGGACCGATAAACACCATTTTCGGCACATCTCTTTATTTTCCTAGAATACCTCTAGATTTCCAATCTCAGGCAAATTGGGTAAAAACTACGGATTCTAGAAGCCCAAGAAGTATAATCGGGAGATCGGTCTATATGGGGGCTATATCAAAACATGGACCGGTACTCACCATTTTCGACACACGTATTTAGGGTTCTAGAGTACCTCTAGATTTCAAATTTCAGATAAATTGGTTTAAAACTACGGACTCTAGAAGCCCAAGAAGTAAAATCGGGAGATCGGTGTATATGGGGGCTATATCAAAACATGGACCTCTAGATTTCCAATTTCAGACAAATCTGATAGAAAATACACTTCCTAGACGACCAAGAAGCAAAATCGGGAAATCGGTTCATATGGGCGCTATACCAAAACATGGACCGATAGGCACCATTTTCGGTACACTTTTTGGTGGTCCCAAAATACCTCTAGATTTCCAACTTCAGGCAAATTGGATAAAAACTGCAGTATTTATAAGCGCAGGACGCCAAATCGGGAGCCCGGTTTATATGGGGACTATATCAAAACTTGGACCGATATAGCCCTTCTTCGAAATTGAACTACACTCAAAAAAAAGTGAACTCTCTATTTCACTAAAGCCAATTTAACTTTATTTTAGTTCATGGAATTATTATGTTTGGAGTAAGTTTCCTTTACTCTAAAAATTTTGTGTGGGTTAGTTAAATTAAATAAACCCGAGGAAAAAAATATACTCAAATGAAGCATAAAGATTAACTAAATTCGTGTCTTCCACAAAATAGTTCAGAATTTCTTTAAATTTGTAAATTTTACCAAAAATGCGTCCATCATGAACTTCGTATGTCACTAAAGACATTCTTGCAATTTTGAAGTCCAAGTTTTTCCTTCAAACTACAAAATTTTCTTTAACTAGTGAAAAAACTTAGTTATATCAAATAAATTTTCTTGAATTTTTCGATAAATATTTACTTATTTTTATGACATCGGTGTGATGCCAACGTTTGTAATACTGTTTAGTTAAAATTTTCTACAAATATTCAAAATTTTCTAAATTCAACCGAAAGTTTTCTTCCTGGTTGGTTCACTGTTTTTTCAGTGTACCTGCAAAAAAAGACGAATCTGTGCAAATTTCAGGACGATAGCACGATTATTGAAGGCTGTAGCGTGATTACAATAGACAGACAGACGGACATGCTTATATCGTCTTAGAATTTCTCCCTGATCAAAAATATATATATATACTATATATAGTCGGAAATCGATATTTCGATGTGTTACAAACGGAATGACAAACTTATTATACCCCCGTCACCATACTATTGTGGTGGGTATAAGAATAAATAAATAAACCAAAGGTGCTAAAGCCTCAAAATAAGTCTAAGCCTAATTTGATGCGTTTTTATCTTAAATCTAACGATTCAATATTTGAGTCAATTTAAGAATGATTTCTTTAAATCAAAAATGTGTTTCGTTACTTTAAGTAAACTTTGCCTTAATTCCAAGACATACGACTTTAACGGAAGGACGCAAATTTCCAAAAACGGTGTCCTAAATCTATTAAAAACAAGTATATCCTCCACCATGGATAGCGTAGAAACTTCTACGAAAGACTGTCATCCACAATCGAATTACTTGGGTTGTGGTATCTTAAATCGTTTTCTAAATTGTGAGTTAGTCCATACGTGGTATATATTAGACAAAAAAAGGTGTGTGTAGGTAAGTCTACAATTAATTACGAATCGATATGGACTTTTGCACGGTACGTAGGGAGCCAGTATTGAAATATGGGGGTCGCTTATATGGGGGCTATAAACAATTATGAACTTTATATGGACCAATTTTTGTGTGATTGGTGATCGATTTATCTGAGAGCTATATATAACTATAGACCGATATGGACCTAGTTAGGCATGGTTGTTAACGGCCATATACTAGCACAATGTACCACATTTCAACTGACTCGGATGAAATTTGCTCCTCCAAGAGGCTCCAAAACTAAATCTCGGGATCGGTTTATATGGGGGCTATATATGATTATGCACTGATATGGACCACTTTTGGCACGGTTGTTAAATATCATATACTACCACCACGTACCAAATTTCAACCAGATCGGATGAATTTTGCTTCTCCAAAAGGCACCGTAGGTCAAATCTGGGGATCGGTTTATATGGGGGTTATATATAATTATGAACTGGTATGAATCAATTCCTGTATGGTTGTTGGATACCATATACTAACATCACGTACCAAATTTCAACCGAATCGGATGAATTTTGCTCTTCCAAGGGGCTCCTGAGGTCAAATCTGGGGATAGGCTTATATGGGAGCTATATATAATTATGAACAGATTTCAACCAATTTTTGCATGGGTGTTTGAGGCCATATATTAACACCACGTACCAAATATCAACTGAATGAGATGAATTTTGGTCTTCCAAGAGGCTCCGGCGGTCAAATCTGGTGATCGGTTTATATGGGGGCTATATATAATTATACACCGATGGGGACCAATTCTCGCCGGGTCGGATGAAATTTCCTTCTCTTAGAGGGTTTGCAAGCCAAATTTGGGGTCCGTTTATATGGGGGCTATACGTAAAAGTGAACCGATATGGCCCATTTACAATACCATCCGACCTACCTTAATAACAACTACTTGTGCCAAGTTCCAAGTCGATAGCTTGTTTCGTTCGGAATTTAGCGTGTTTTCAACAGATGGACGGACATGCTCAGATCGACTCAGAATTTGGCCACGACCCAGAATATATATACTTTATGGGGTCTTAGAGCAATATTTTGATGTGTTACAAACGGAATGACAAAGTTAACAACCATGCCGAAATTTGTCCATATCGGTCAATAGTTACCCAGCAAAAAAAATTTGGAAGTTCTTCCAAAGGCACAACTTTAAAAGCACTTCCAGAAGATGTACTCCCAATGATGTTCTTTATTTTAACTACACAGGAAGTTCTTTTCATTCAATTTTTTATAACATGCTTTTTTCATATTTTTAATAGGCAATTTTAACTTTTTTGTTTCAAATTGGTTAAAAAAAGTTTAAGAATTCATAAAATGGTACAAAAAAATTAAAATTTTGTCGAAAAAAATGCTAAATCCAATTTGAAAAAATTGTGCATTTTTGAAAATATTTGATGTTAAACGCGGGCTTGTCATAGGACGGAAGTTCTCAATTTCAACGGCCATTGTACTGAATTTGCATCACTTCCTTAGATGTGATCCGAATTCAATGGTTTGGATGTAAATTAACAAATTCTGTGATATTTTGTCAAATAAATAATTTTTATAATTTTTTATAATTTTAATCGTATTCTAACGCTTGTCGGAAACGTTTGACCTCAAATATTTTCAAATATTCACAATTTTGTAGATTGGGTTTAGCATTTTTCCGGCAAAATTTAAATGACTTGTATCATTTTATGAATTCTTACTCTGTTTTTAAACCTACACCCAGAAAAAAGTGACCCCTTCTTTAAGTTAAAATGAACTAATTGTGAAGAAAATTGAACTTCGTATAGCGCCAAAGACATATTTATTTATTTTTTTTTTTTTTTTGAACGAGGTGATTTTCGTTGAAATTAGGTAGAATGCATTCCATATATTAGTTAACATTTTCCTATATTTATGTAACACTTTACTACAGAATGAAAAAATGTAACTGAATTGAATTCATATATGGAATGATTTTATTGAACTTTTTATACCCTAAACCACATAGTGGTCAGGGTATAATAAGTTTGATCGGCCAAAAAATGTGCCTACCAGAAATATTGATTTTAGACCCCATAAATTATGTACCGATCGACTCAGAATCACCTCCTGAGTCGATCTAGCGCTTGGTGTCCGTCCGTCCGTTCGTCTGTCCATGTATTTATTGTTCACAGGATTCCGGTCGCAATTATTAACCGATTTTGATGAAATTTGGTACAATGAGTTTTTTGGGCACAAGGACGAACGCTATTGAATTTGGAAGAAATCGGATCAAATTTAGATATAGCTCCCATATATATGTATCGCCCGATTTCGACAAATGGGGTCACGTTGCGCGTTTTTTCAAACGGATCGTCACCAAATTTGGCAAAAGGTAATCTTATCCATCGCCCTTCAAGTCTGCAAAATTTCATCCAAATCGGTTCAGATTTAGATATAGCTCTCATATATATGTATCGCCCGATTTTCTCAAATTTGGCCACAAAACTTTTATTTATCAACCGATCTTACTCAAAGTTGGCCAAATATAATCCGCTATAGCTCTAACTATATGTGCAAAAAATCATCGAAATCGGTTCAGATTTAGCTATAGCTCCCATATATATGTACCGCGCGATTTTTCTAAATTTGGCCATAAAACCCTTATTTATCAACCGATCTTATCCAAATTTGGCTAAATGTAGTCTTCTATAGCACTAACTATATGTGCAAAAAATCATCGAAATCGGCTCAGATTTAGATATAGCTCCCATATATATGTATAGCCCGATTTTCCCAAATTTGGCCATAGAATCCTTATTTACTAACCGATCTTACTAAAAGTTGGCTAGATCCAGTCCTCTGTAGTACTAAATATATGTGCAAAATTTCATCGAAATCGGTTCAGATGTAGATATAGCTCCCTTATGTGTATCACCCGATTTTGAAAAATTCGCCCCTAATAACTTTATGTTTGACCATACAGGCCTCATTTCCTAACTGATCTTACTCAAATCTTGCACAAGGTAACCTTTTGTGGTATTAATAAAACCCGCAAAATATTATGCAAATTGGTTTAAATTTAGATATAGCTTCCATATATATGTATCGATTTTCCTAAATTTGGCCACAGTACTCTTATTTATTAACCAATGTTACTCAAATTTCAAATTTTGATGTACTAGACGATCGTACTTATACGTACTTGTAGGTCTTACATAAGAATATTGCTCGATTTTTACAAATTTGTATTTATTACCCACACTAATTTAACGATTTTCTCTTTTTTAATAATGGGCTCAATATTAGTGGCATACTAACTCCGTAGGTGCAATATCAACACAGCCAGTGTTGCTAGAAGTAGGGAAATTCCGTATATGTAGGGTTTTTTCTAATATTTAGCGTCTTGTAGGGACGTAGGGCCACAATGTAGGACATTTTCACTCAATACAATTTGTAATAATTTTTACATTTTGGTGGCTCTAGAGGAGGAAATTAGAAGGCAAGGCTTGATCTTTAACAATGTGTGGTAAACTTTAGAAAATTTTGTCAACATTTTATTTCTATAGAACATTTGGTCAAAATTGTATTTCTATAGAAATTTTTCTCAAAATATTATTTCTGTAAAAATTTTTCTCAAAATTTTATTTCTGTGGAATTTTTTCTCAAAATTTTTTTCTATAGAATTTATTGTCAAAATTTTATTTCTATAGAAAAATTTCTGACAAAAATTTGTTTATAGAAACTTTTTCCACAATTTTATTTTTATAGAGATTTAACAAAAAAGATTACTAATTCGGGTAGAATTCTACCAACTGTGGCAACCGTGGTGGTAATGCAAATTTATATTCTAAGTTATATACGTTGCATATTCATGTTTTAAGATAATAAAATACTTAGAAACGTTTTCGTTTTGTAAATTTTTTTAAATTTAACGAAAAACATAGTAGGAAAATTGTTTGGGAATGTATGGGAAAGTAGGGAACTTTTTTGTCCTTCTAGGGTAAACCGAACATTTTCCCTGGCAACATTGACTATGAGCAATAGTCAGATTGACACAAAGCACCCATAGACATGTACCCCTTAATTTTCTTAAAGATGCCACTGCGGTTTATCTCCCAGACCTATATGTTACCCCACAAATGCTTATGATTACTAATTCTGTAATGGTGGTTTAGGGTATGATATAGTCGGCCCCGCCCGACTTTCTACTTTACTTACTTGTTTCATTCATTGGGACAAATCTTAGATATTTGTGGTAAAACTTTTTACTTCAAACTTAGAACTGCTTACCTTACAATTTTATCTATTTATATAGGCAATTTTTTCTTCAATAAAATACACGTTTTATTAATATATTAAATATATTTATTAAGAATCAACAGCATCGACTGGCTTTGAAATATTAGTTTATTATTCCACTATTTCCAATTTACATGTAATGTCATCATCTGTAAAACGCATTTTCCTTCTTTTTTCCGCATCTTTGGCTCGGAATCAATACCAAAATCCTTAAGGGAAGGTCAAAATCCTTGGATCCAAGTAAACTTTTTTTTTTTTTGAATGTATGTTAACATAAATAAAAAATTATCACAAAAAGGTCTATAAGCCTAATTAGCTCTTGATCGGTTTATAATTATAGGTCCAAATATCAAACGAATCGGATGAAATCGATGTGGACCAATTATATGGACCAATTCTTGCATGGTTGTTAGAGGGCCTAATCAAAAAATTTCAATTTGATCGGATGAAATTTGCACTTCAAATTTGACGGCCGAAAGTCAATAAAGGGGATAGTTAAATAAATATGGGCCATTTACAATACCATCTGACTTACATAAAAAAACTACTCACACTGAAAAAAATATTGTCGTGAGGTCACAGATTTCATGTCTTTAAAATACGAATGCAAATTTTTCTTAGCATAGAAGACGCATTTCTCTAATATAAAGTTTTTTTCTTTGTCCAAAAGTCGATAATATTTTCAATGAAGTCGTAATGTCCTTATAATTAAGTGATTTGACTTAAAAATGAGTATCATAACATGCAAGAAAAAATGTTTGGGCTAAGGTCAACTTGACTTTAATAATTCAGAAAAATTCTTTAAATTTAATGAATTTTTCTTTAAATTTGTTGCCTTTTTGCGTCTTGACTATAAAGCAAAAAATCGTTAAAATTTAGGACATGTTTTTCTAAACTTTATTTTAAAGATGTTTTTTACTTGAAACATAGCATAATTTCTACTGGTTGTCGAGTCTTAGTTTGGAAAATAAAGTTGTCCTTAACTCGTTTTTAAAGTACTTTGATATCATATGAAGAAAATAAGCTGAAAAAGCGAAAAATTAAAATTTGCTTCCTAGAAGCAAGTACACAAAGACATAAAAGAGAATTATGTCTTAAAAGTATCCTTACTTGTATTCTCCGCTTCTTTGGCTGGGAATCAATATCAAATTTTTTAAAGTAAAGACAAAATCTTTGGAACCGGGCATGCTTTTTTTTCAGTGCACTCGATAGCTTTTTTCGTTTGGAAGTTAGCATGATTTCAACAGACGGACGGACATCGTTAGATCGACTCTGAATTTTATCACGGCCCTGACCAATATTTCGATGTGTTACAAAGGGAATGACAAAGTTAGTCTACCTGATATCCTATTTAAGCCTACTTTTGAAGCAATAGAGATATCGGGTTGAGATTTACCACAACTCAAATTAAATTTAAATAGTTAATATTGATACTTTAATTGTATAATTGTTTCATTTAATGTATGAGAAATATAATTTTCATAAATTTATTGAAGTTTAATTCGTGTTATAAATTTTAAGGAAGAATTTAAATTTTCAACAAAAAAATCAATCAACAGAAATACTACAGGGTTATTTTAATCGTATTGGCATGTTATATGGTTAACACTAAATAAATTTAACTATCTATTTGATTCAATTTATAGAGTTGTTACACTGGCTAAACGCGATATGACCAGCATGAAGTGGCCTCCAGCGAATGGGTTTGTAGACACCTTATAGCAAATTCCTTTATAAAGATGATAATACTTTTCGCTGGACCTCTCCCCGCTACAACAAAAAACACCAACTCTTAACAAAAAGATGCGAATATTTTGATAAACATTTTGCCGCTTGCCTCAATGTGAGAGCACAAAAAAAAACAAACAAAAACGCCTTCTTTCAGCAGCATACAATCTTATGGTCAAAAGCTTAAACCCAAAGCTGGAAAAATATTCTTGAAAGGATTTTCTAGACTATCTTGATAAAAAAAAACACAAAGAAAAAAAAACAGACAATCTTGCCAGCCAGCACTGAAGCCACGAAAATGTTTTAAACTACTTGAATTTTTGCATGAGCTAATAAAGTTGGCAAAATATTGGTGGTATTGGAATTTAACTATCTTTTGGGGGTAACTGCCAAACGACAACGGACAACCCAACCGACAGAAACATAACAACACAGCCCCGAAATCAGTTAGAAGAATGCTTCTTATTTCTTTTCCAGTGAATCCACACCAACGCTACCGCATAACTGCATGGTAGATGAGCAGACTAGGCTCTAAAAAATGCCATGCCTAACCTGTATTGCCCTGCCTCCCTCACCAACAGCCCATAAGTGAGCCGGGCCTTATTTTGATGATAGCCTTAATTGTTTTTTATGTTAATTTAGCTGTTGCACACGATTATGGTTGCGCTTTTGAGTTTGGTTCAAAGCCTAAACCGTGTTAACACGGCCATACATTTTGTAGATCTATCGGTATTTTTTTTTTTTTTTTTTTTTTTTACTTTTTACTACAATTTTGGACCTGACAACAAAGGTACCACCTCCCTAAGGTAATTGAGTGCTTGTGTAAGGGTATGAGAAGCGAAGAAAGAGAGTTAGTAGATATGTTTATATTTTTTGTAGGCCTCATGGTTACGGAAGCTGCTATAGATTTTAGGTTTTAAACCTTCTCTTCTCTTGGCGGTTCTTATATTCTTCGATATGCATCTTGTTGAGGAAAATTGGTTCGCACTTCAGTTTCTTGCCTTTCTAGTGTTAAAATACCTTTAAATGAAAATAAATTTGTTGACTAACAAAAGGATAGATAGATAGTTACACTCAAGACTGATAGACGAAAGGTGTCCGATAAGTATTAAGTCTCATCGCCTACGCAATCCAGAGCATCCGCTGAAAAAAATGATAAAAGAGAAATATCGGTCCCATGGTTTGATTCTTTACACTGAAAAAATTATTGTTGTGAAGCTAAAGATTTCATGTCCTTAAAATACGAATGCGAATTTTTTTCTTAAATTTTTACCAAATTATTTGCTTTACTACCTGGTACACCAGATTTGAGCCATGATTCTATTTTAACTTCACACTCCTGCAATACTCTGAAAAGTGAATATCTCTAAAAAGTGGACAATTTTCCCAACATGGTTGGTGTCTACTTCTTCTGAGAAATTTCCCTGTACATATAAAAAAAATATTAATACAGTGGAATTTTTGGTGGCAGCTATTACGATTAAAAAAGCAAACAAAAGACTTAAGACAGCAACTCAGCTAACATATTCAGCAGCGAATCGTATACACCCATCATGAAAATTTCCCATCATTAAACCAATCCATGGCCATTTTATATTGAATATCCAACATTGTATATGGTCGTCTGTCTTGTTGTCATCTTGCATGTCCATATTCGAACTTGGATATTTAAATAATTATTACTCTTTACTTTTCAAGCCATTAAACATTATTTATTTTGACTTAATTTCATGTCAATTACGCGATAAACTATTTACGGTATGTTTTAATGCTTTCTTTTGGCAAACGACATCTTTTTGGCTCTACCTCAGCGCCAATGTCTGTCCCAGAAGTTTTCATCATCATCATCCTCCATAGGAGTATAATTCAAACAAAGCAATGCAATTGGGTATAGGCCAACATCATCAGTGCAACAAATGTTCATTTATGTCCAATTCAGATTTTTGCATACCAACCAACAACCATCAACCAACGATTCGTAAGAGGGTTCTCGTTCTATTGAAGAGCTATGAAGAGTCATAGTTGTAGATAGCATTTCCATTTACTGTCATTATGTTGCCAGCAATTACACTTGTTAGTTAGATGTGAAGCAAGAAAAAAAGCCATAAGACCCTCTAAAGATGAAATAGTCAATATTCCTGATATACATAAAGATACAAGAAATGTCCAAGAGGTATTATTAACAAGGAGCACATTAGTTTATGGTTTCTGAGTGTGGCTGCATTGTGGTCGATGGCAAAATGCATTTAACTTTTTGTCTTTCAGCTATGTTAAGTGATATATTTTGGATTTAACTAAATTGCCAAATTTGTTAATAACAGGTAGATGATGTTAAATTTGGTCAGCCTATGGGGCGAAACTTAATGAAATATTCAAAAAGGTTCACACAGAGCGCTGGAATTTAGTTTACACCAAATTTCAAAATTCATTAAAACGAATAGGAACCGGATTATCAAATTAAATTTTTATTGAAAGAGTGGCTCAATTTTTTAAAGAATTACAATTTTAAGAAAATTGACTACAGAAATAAAATTTTGAAAAAATTTTCTATAGAAATAAAATTTTAACAAAAACTTCAATCAAAATAAAATTTGACAAATTTATCTATGGAAATAAAACTTTGAGGAAATTATCAATAGAAATAAAATTTTGAGAACATTATCTATAGAACTAAAACTTTGACAAAATTTTCTATAGAACTAAAATTTTGACAAAATTTTCTATAGAACTAAAATTTTGACAAAATTTTCTATAGAAATAAAATTTTGACAAAATTTTCTATAGAACTAAAATGTTGACAAATTTTTATATAGAAAAAAATTTTGACAAATTTTTATATAGAAATAAAATTTTGACAAAATTTTGTATGGGAATAAAATTTTGACAAATTTTTATAAAATAATAAAATATTGACAAAATTTTCTATCGAAATAAATTTTTGAGATAATTTTCTATAGAAATAAAATGTTGACAAAATTTTCTATAGAACTAAAATTTTGACAAATTTTTATAAAATAATAAAATATTGACAAAATTTTCTATCGAAATAAATTTTTGAGATAATTTTCTATAGAAATAAAATGTTGACAAAATTTTCTATAGAACTAAAATTTTGAAAAAAAAATTTATAGAAATTAAATTTTGAAAAAATTTTCTTTAGAAAAGTTTAACAAAATTTTCTGTAGAAATGACATTTTAAAAACATTTTCAATTGAAATAAATTTTTGATAAAATTTTCTATATAAATAAAATTTTAACAAAATTTTTATGGAAATAAAATTTAACAAATATAAATAAAATTATGACAAAATTTTCTATAGTAATAAAATTTTGACAAAATTTTCTATAAAAACAAGTATATACGGCCGTAAGTTCCGCCAGGCCGAAGTTTATGTACCCTCCACCATGGATTGCATAGAAACTTCTACTGAAGACCGTCATCCACAATCGAATTGCTTGGGTTGCGGTAACACTTGCCGATGGCATGGTATCTTAAAACTTCCTAATATATACCATATAGACTATACGTGGTATATATTAAACTAAAAGGCCGATTAAATACGTATATAATTAAGTTCAAAGTTTCTATAGAAATAAAATTTTGACAAAATAAAATTTCTATAGAAGTAAAATTTGGAGAAAATTTTCTATAGAAATAAAATTTGGAAAAAATTTTCTATATAAATAAAATGTTGACAAAATTTTCTATAGAACTAAAATTTTGACAAAATTTTCTATAGAACTAAAATGTTGACAAATTTTTATATAGAAATAAAATTTTGACAAATTTTTATATAGAAATAAAATTCTGACAAAATTTTGTATGGAAATAAAATTTTGACAAATTTTTATATAATAATAAAATTTTGACAAAATTTTCTATCGAAATAAATTTTTGAGAAAATTTTCTATAGAAGTAAAATGTTGACAAAATTTTCTATAGAACTAACATTTTGAAAAACAATTTATAGAAATTAAATTTTGAAAAAAATTTCTATAGAAAAGTTTAACAAAATATTCTGTAGAATTGACATTTTAAAAACATTTTCAATTGAAATAAATTTTTGATAAAATTTTCTATATAAATAAAATTTTAACAAAATTTTTATGGAAATAAAATTAAACAAATATAAATAAAATTGTGACAAAATTTTCTATAGTAATAAAATTTTGACAAAATGTTCTATAAAAACAAGTATATACGGCCGTAAGTTCCGCCAGGCCGAAGCTTATGTACCCTCCACCATGGATTGCGTAGAAACTGAAGACCGTCATCCACAATCGAATTACTTGGGTTGCGGTAACACTTGCCGATGGCATGGTATCTTATACGTGGTATATATAAAACTAAAAAGGCCGATTAAATACGTATATAATTAAGTTCAAAGTTTCTATAGAAATAAAATTTTGACAAAATAAAATTTCTATAGAAGTAAAATTTGGAAAAAATTTTCTATAGAAATAAAATTTGGAAAAAATTTTCTACATAAATAATATTTTGACAAAATTTTCTATAGAAATAAAATTTTGACAAAATTTTCTATAGAAATAAAATTTAGAAAAAATTTTCTATAGAAATAAAATTTAGAAAAAATTTTCTATAGAAATAAAAAATCTTGACAAAATTTTCTATAGAAATAAAATTTTGACAAAATTTTCTATAGAAATAACATTTTGACAATGTTTTCTATAAAAATAAAATTTTGGTAGATTATTTTTGGCTCGAGTGGCAACCATGATTATGAACCGATATGGACCGATTTTTGTGTGATTGGGGATCGGCTATATATAACTATAGACCAGTACAGACCAATTTTGGCATGGTTATTAGCGGCCTTATATTAACGTGGTGTTAATATAAGGCCGCTAATAACCACGTTGCAAATTTCAACCGGATCGGATGAATTTTGCTCCTCCAAGAGGCTCCGGAGATCAAATTTGGGGAACGGTTTATTTGGGGGCTATATATAATTATGGACCGATATGGACCAATTCTTGCGTGTTTCTTAGAGACCACATTCTAACTCCATGTTCCAAATTTCAACCGGATCGGATGAATTTTGCTCTTCTAATAGGCTCCGGAGGTCAAATTTGCGGATCGGTTTATATGGAGGCTATATATAATTATGGACCGATGTGGACCAATTTTTGCATGGTCATTAGAAAACATATTCCAACACCATGTACCAAATTTCAGCCGGTTCGGATGAAATTTGTTTTTCTTACAGGCTCCGCAAGCCAAATCGGGGGATCGGTTTATATGGGGACTATATATAATTATGGACCGATGTGGACCAATTTTTGCATGGTTGTTAGAGACCATATACTAACACCATGTACCAAATTTCAGCCGGATCGGATGAAATTTGGTTCTCTTAGAGGGTTCGCAAGCCAAATCGGGTGATCGGTTTATATGGGGGCTATATATAATTATGGACCGATGTGGACCAATTGTTGCATGGTTGTTAAAGACCATATACTAACACCATGCACCGAATTTCAGCCGGTTCGGATGAAATTTGCTTCTCTTAGAGGCTCCCAAGCCAAATCGGGGGATCGGTTTATATGGGGGCTATATATAATTATGGACCGATGTGGACCAATTTTTGCATGGTTGTTAGAGACCATATACTAACACCATGTACCAAATTTCAGCCGGATCGGATGAAAATTACTTCTCTTAGAGCAATCGCAAGCCAAATTTGGGGGTTCGTTTATATGGGGGCTATACGTAAAAGTGGACCGATATGGCCCATTTGCAATATCGTCCGACCTACATCAATAACAACTACTTGTGCCAAGTTTCAAGTCGATACCTTGTTTCGTTCGGAAGTTAGCGTGATTTCAACAGACGGACGGACGGACGGACATTCTCAGATCGACTCAGAATTTCACCACGATCCAGAATATATATACTTTATGGGGTCTTAGAGCAATATTTCGATGTGTTACAAACGGAATGACAAGGTTAATATACCCCCATCCTATGGTGGAGGGTATAATAAAGTTTTGACAAAATTTTATAAAGAAATAAAATATTGATAAAATTTTCTATAGAAATAAAGTTTTAACAAAATCTTCTATAGAAATAAAAGTTTGAGGATTTTTTTATTGTTGGTTTTTTCCTTTAATCATTGTTGTTGTTTTTGATTTCAGCTTAAAACCATGCATTGACTAAACTACAAGTGTAGCTTAACCAACAGTGGAAAAGAATGTTTGTCAAATTTATTTGGGCAAAGCCCTATAGACTGCAAGATGGTTGGATGGACGCACGTTTCGGAATTACCACATTCCTCATCAGCATCCTCAGCATCCTTGCAGCAAAACTATCAACCAATTATCAGAATAATTCCGGCAGGTTTAGTGAACTGCCTGAAATATTGACAAAATTTTCTACAGAAATAAAATTTTGAAAAAGTTGTCTACAAAAATAAAATTGTTGTTGATATTGTTGAACTTTTTATTTTAATTTTTATGAATTTTATCTCATAATATCGGCTACAGGTCTATAAATTAAACTTGAAATTGTTGGTTTCTAGTTTTTTATTTTCCGAAATTTCGGTTTTCAAGGCTTTTCTCCGCTGTCTGTTTTTCTACACTCTTAGAAAAATATGTTTTTCATATGTTCCGATATAAACAAAATGTGTTTCGGGCACAATTTTAAAACACAATATATTTAAGTGCAAACATGTAATGTTCCTAAACTAACACTAAATGTTTGGGACATCTATGTTAATATGTTAGAATATATTATGTTTGGGGCATGAATGTTTCATAAAAATCATATGTGTGAATACAAACATATATAAATTTACAAATTTCAACTAAACATACATATGTTGTGATATTTTATTCAAAGCGACAGAGAGAGTATAGAGAGAAATAGAGATGGAAACCGGGAGAGTTGACGAAAGATATCAATATAACACAGCAAAAGAGTCAAAAGAGAACAATTTCTGTGAAACCGCTTGTATGTTGTTTCGGAAAACTGTTTTATGATAAGGCCAAAAATTTGATATGTTTAAGTCTAAATATTATTGAATTTGAATAAAGAGAATATACATTCTGAACCAAGAGAATAGACATTTGAAAAACAAACAGCTTATGTTTTCGCCTTGAGAGCAGCATTTTATGTATGTGTGGACATGTGTTTTGTTTATCATTTTGGCATTATTTTTTTCTTGGTTCGTTAAAAGAAATCAGGGGTCTTCATAAAAATAACGAAAGGGCACTATACTCTTTTTAGAGTTGGGACGGTAAAATGAAATAAGGAGGAAATAGTGAAAAATTACACAGTAAAATGTAAGAAAACAAAGTTTAGTTTCTCTTTATTAAAAAGTAGTCCACGAGGAGTTGACGGACACCATCAAATATAAAAGCGGGCATTAAGTTCGACTTTTACAGCTAAAACAATTTAAAAAGTTTATTTTCTTTAAAATGAATTATTAAAGAAAAATAAAAGGAATTTTAGAGCGATGGTGTTAAATGCTAGTAAAAAACTGTTCACTCCTAAATAAATTTATGTTTATATTATAAAATTATGTATGTATGTTTATACTCGACTCCACGTTCTTCTTTTGTTAGTTTTTGAATTCCTTCCAAATTTTAAAGTTTTGTACAAAAACAGTTTTTTATTACAAGATTGTTATTTTTGCAATAAAAAATAATATTTTATCCAAAAATCATTCAATTTCGTTTATATCAAGCACTGTTACTGACTATAAATCTTTAATAACGCACATTTCGATGTTTCATTTAAAAAAATTAATATAGTATAAATATAAATGTGTAAATTAAAAAAAAAAAAAAACAACAAAAAAAATGTTCGGTCGGCGCAGGGATTGAACCCACGACCCTTTGCATGCAAGGCAGACATGCTAACCACTGCTCCACGTGGCAAACAAATGTATGTTTCTGTTAAATAATGTTATGTTTGCATGGGCTCGTGGGCGCTGCAAACTATGCTATATAAATGTAACTTAAAACGATAATTATCTACTGGTGACTATAACAGCTACGTAGCCCAGTGGATAGTGTGTTGGCTTACAAACTGTATGGTCCTCGGTTCGATTCTCCGTGCAGGCGAAAGGTAAAATTTAAAAAATTTATAAAAGTGAATAATTTCTTCAACATTATTTGTATTACAGAGATAGGTGCCAATAACTAAAAAATTTCGTGGAAGTGAAAATTACGAGTATGTTAGGGAATGAGCACAATCGTGTTTGGGAAAATTCTTCCAAGCATATAATATTTTTGGCTCAAAATGCTTCCAAACATATAATATGTTCACATAAAACAAACATATTAATGTTTCGGCAGTATGCAATGATATATGTGCTTCCTGCAAAATATGTTTGGAACATATGTTAAAGAAGCGATTTTTTTTGAGGGTGTACTGAATCTCAGACCACTCGCCGCAACTCAGCCAGCTATCCCTGACACCCCGTTCACGACAGCCTAGCAGAGGACACCGCCGTTGGAAGCAGTGCTGTTCCAAGTTTTTTTGTTTTTTTCAAGAGAGGTTTCCATGAAGTTCAAACACTTTGGGAAACACATATTAGCATATATGTCCCAAACATGTTATGCTAGTTTATGAACATTATATGTTTTCACACAAAAATAATTTGCTGCAAATTTGATTTCGAAAAACAGTCTTTTTCGTACGTGTATGTAATTCTGACAAAATTGTTTATAAAAAAAATGTTGACAATATTTTCTATAGAAATAAAACTTTGAGAAAATTTTAGTTGTATAGAAAAAGAACTTGACAAAATTTTCCATAAAAATAAAATTTTGAGAAAATTTTCTATAGAAATTAAATTTTGAGAAAATTTTCTATAGAAATAAAATTTTGTATAAAAATAAAATTTTGACAAAATAAAATTTTATCAAAATAAAATAAAGAAATAAAATTTGGACAAAATTTTCTATAGAAATAAAATGTTGACAAAATTTCCTATGGAAATAAAATTTATACAAAATTGTCTATAGAATTAAAATTTTTGAGAAAATTTTCTATAGAAATAAAATGTTGATTTATGTGTGTCTAACAATGCACAGAAAAAATTTCCGTAGTTAAACTAACGCTAAATTTAACTTATTTTTATTGTAAAATAATTATTTGTTAGTTTTTAAATTTTATTACTTTCTGCGAAATTTTCCACAGCCCAATGAAATTTTCCTTTTTTTAAGTATGTCTTAAATATTTTATGAACTAAACGTGAGTATAAAGTTCGATGAACGTACACATACATAAGTTCAATATGAACTAAAGCAAATGAAAATTTTCGTACGATTCCCAAAAATAGTAAGAATGAACTACTGTATGGTTAAAATCAGGGCTGTGGAGCCGGAGTGGGAGTGTTGGAGTCGGAGTCTGAAGATTTTGCTGGAGTCGGAGTCTTAAAAATTTTGGTCGACTCCGACTCCGACTCCGGCTAAACCAATTTTTCTAAAACACTTCACATTTTTGTAACTAAGCAAGTTTTTACGCAAATTAGTTTCCATTGCGTTATTAATTCGATCAATGTACAGCATGATTGTAAATGAAAATCAACTTCCAATTACGGCTATGTTTTTATGTTTCCTAGAATGTTAGACTAGCAGATGGGCTGGATCGATCCATTTTAATGCCCATATCAATTTATTTGAAATATTTCGAACAATCGAAATTATTATTTTTTTTAATTTTATTTTAAGGCCATATATATATGTGGAATATTGACAGAAATTTTTTTCAAAGTTGTTTTTTATAGAAATGTCAAAATGTTATTCTATAAAAAGTTTTGTCAAAATTTTATTTCTATAGCAAATTTTGTCAAAATTTCATTACTGTAGAAATATTTTTTTCTATAGGAAATTTAGTCAAAATTTTATTTCTATAGAAAATTGAGTCAAAATTTTGTTTCTAAAGAATATTTTGCTAAATTTTATTTCTATTGATAATTTTATTTCTATAAAAATTTAAGTCAAAATGTTATTTCTTTAGAAAATTTTGCCAAAATTTTATAGTAATAGATTTTTTTATTAGAAAATTTGGTCAAAATTTTGCCAAAATTGTGTAGTAAAAGATTTTTTTATTAGAAAATTTGGTCAAAATTTTATTTCTATAGAAAATTTTGTTAAAATTTTATTTCTATAGAAAATTTAGTCAAAATTTTGTTTCTGTAGAACATTTGGCAGAATTTTATTTACTACACAAAATTTTTTCTAAAATTGTATTTTTATTGATAATTTTTTAATAATTTTTATTCTATAAGAAAAAATTTTATTTCTATAAGAAAAAATTGTCAAATTTTAATTCTATAGTAAATTTTCTCAATTTTTTTTTTACTGATTCTCACTGATACTCACTATAGCAGTGCACCATGCAGCAGCAACATGTATTCAAAATTTTATTACTATATATATATATATATATATATATATATATATATATATATATATATATATATATATATATATATATATATATATATATATATATATATATATATATATATATATATATATATATATATATATATATTTTTTTTTTTTTTTTTTTTTTTTTTTTTTTTTTTATAGAAAATTTAGTCAAAATGTTGTTCCTATAGAATATTTTGCAAAATTTTGTTTGCTACACAATTTTTTTTATTGTATTTCTATTGATAATTTTTTCAAACTTTTATTTCTGTAAAAAATTTTGCCAAATTTTATTTCTATAAAAATTTTATTCAAAATTTTATTTCTATATATTTGCTCAAAATTTGATTTCTCTAGAAAATTTTGCCAAAATTTTATTTCAATAGAAAATTTAGTCAAAATTTTGTTTCTGTAGAAAATTTTGAAAAATTTTATTTCTGTATAAAATTTTGCAATATTTTATTTACTAAACAAAAAATTTTCCAAAATTTTATGCTCACTGATACTCACTGCTAAGTCGAAAACTTGTAGAAATGACTCAATTTTTCAAATTTTTCAATGAATGAATCATAAATTCATTTTTGGAAAATTGTCTAAACAATTATAAATATTTCCCAAATATTGCCCGAGATTTTGTAAAAGTCGGATTTGAGATTTTATCAAAATATAGATCTAAATACAAAGTAGTGCAGAGTGTATTATAATCGGCCCGCCCGACTTTAGACTTTCCTTGCATTTTTATTTTTTGTTAAAATTGTGTTACGTCCCATAACGTTAGATGTAAATTTTAAGTACATAGATTTTGTAGAAGTATATACAATTTTGTCTAAATCGATTCAGATTCAAATTCATGCATATGGGAATATAAACCTTTTTATAGCTCGCAACAAATTTAAAGGATTTGAGATAGTATCAATAATTTTGGTCCACAAATACATATCCTGTGTTATCTTCTCATATTATGATGGGTATTAATATCATTATTTTATTTATTAAACATTGCCCTAAATTTGAAATATAGAGTTCAATTGGCATCTAATGTGAAATTAAGACCTTTTTTTGCACACATAAATAAATACGATACTTTATATCGATCCACTTACGGTACGCCCACAATAGAACTACAAATTAGTGGTATTAAAATGAGATTTAGTTATATTACGCGGAGTCGACTCCGGAGTCGGAGTCGAGCTGATGAAAAATGATGGAGTCGGAGTCGAGCAAAATTGGCTCGACTCCACAGCCCTGATTAAAATGGTCATGATTTGGCTCCAATGATTTTCTTCTTAACTTTTAGTTAATATTTTCATCTATAAGAGGGTGTAATTTCGTGAACTGTAGTTAAAAAGTACAACAGGGCATTAAATTTTCCTGATTTTAACAACCTTTGTGGAAATCTCAAAATGTGTAGCAAAATTTAGTTCAATTTTCGTACGAGCTAGTTTATTCTTCCTATAAAGCAGTTTACTTTTTTTTTGGTGTGTGTAATTGTCTACCATACTTTATATATCCGCACTTGTTATTTTAGGAAATTTACCTTTTGATCTGTTTTAATTGGAAAAGCATTCCTAACATACGTAATGGTAACCATTATGCGTTTGTGCCAATTCCCATGCACAAAGATCTTCTTTCCCATTTTAATGCTGCACGAATGTGATTGTTCCAATTGGTGTTCCATTCAATTGGCCATTGAAAGTGTTTAACATGATTTTTGCATTTGCTTGGCTAAACATTACAAGTCAGGTAACGCATTTAACAACGCATTTTGCCACTAAGTGCAATTTTAATGATTCCGAAATTTAATGCGGGTCGTTTTTCTATAGCCTTGGTTCCGCTGTGGTTTTTGCAAGACAACATAAAATCAAGAAAATGTGGATGTAGGTTCGGTCAGAACGAATTTAAAGTACATTCCAGTAGGTAATTATTATTTGGGATTGAGCTCCATTCATTGAACAAAGAGGGATTCAATATATTTGGTTTAAGAATGCACTGCAGAGTATAAGTGAGTCTGAAATATTGGACTGCTACTATTCCTTAAACTAATCAAATATTAATATTTCGTAGCTTCTGGATGCTCTATATTAACGATCATTTTGATAAGCTCTCAACTAGCCCACAAAAAAAAATAAGCACACATTTTGGAAAAGTGAAGATTTGTTTGTCAACAAAGGTTTCCATGAAGTTCAAACACTTTGGAAAGCACATATTAACATATATGTCTCAAATACGTTATCCTAGTTTATGAACATTATATGTTTGCACATAAAAATAATTTGCTGCAAATTTGAATTTGAACAAGTATATACGGCCGTAAGTTCGGCCAGGCCGAAGCTTATGTACCCTCCATCATGGATTGCGTAGAAACTTCTTCTAAACACTGCCATCCACAATCGAATTACTTAAGTTGCGGTAACGCTTGCCGATGGGAAGGTATCTTAAAACCTCCTAACACCATCTTCTAAATTGTATGTAAGTCAATACGTGGTATATATTAAATCAAAAAAGATCGATCCAATACGTATACAATTCAGTTTGACAAAGTAGACATAAAATTTTGACAAAATTTTCTACAGAAATAAAATTTTAACAACATTTTCTATAGAAATAATATTTTCACAAAATTTTCTATAGAAATAAAAATTTTGACAAAATATTCTATAGAAAGAAAACATTGACAAAAATTTCTACAGAAATAAAATTTTAACAAAATTTTCTATAGAAATAAACTTTTGACAAAATTTTCTATAGAAATAAAATCTTGGTAGATTATTTGTGGCTCGAGTGGCAACCATGATTATGAACCGAATAAAATTTGAACAAAATTTTCTATAAAAATAAAATTTTGACAAAGATGAAAATTTTATTATGAACCGAATAAAATTTTAACAAAATTTTCTTTAGAAATAAAATTTTGACAAAATTTTCTATAGAAATAAAATTTTGACAAAATTTTCTATAGAAATAAAATTTTGACAAAATTTTCTATAGAAATAAAATTTTGACAAAATTTTCTATAGAAATAAAATTTTGGTAGATTATTTTTGGCTCGAGTAGCAACCATGATTATGCACCGATATAGACCAATTTTTGTGTGATTGCATCAATTTTGTTATGGTTGTTAGCGACCATATACTAACACCACGTTCCTAATTTGAACTGGATCGGATGAATTTTGCTCCTCCAAGAGGCTCCGGAGGTCAAATCTGGAGAACGTTATATATGGGGGCTATATATAATTATGGACCGATATGGACCAATTCTGGCACGGTTGTTAAAGATCATATACTAACACCATGTTCCAAATTACAACCGGCTTTGATGAAATTTGCTTCTCTTAGAGGCTCCACAAGCCAAATCTGGGGATCGGTTTATATGGGGGCTATATATAATTAAGGACCGATATGAACCAATTTTTGCATGGTTGTTAGAGACCATATACCAACATCATGTACCAAATTTCAGCCGGATCGGATGAAATTTTCTCCTCTTTGAGGCTCCGCAAGCCAAATCTGGGGATCGGTTTATATGGGGGCTATATATAATTATGGACCGATGTGGACCAATTTTTGCATGGTTGTTAGAGACCATATACCAACATCATGTACCGAATTTCAGCCGGATCGGATGAAATTTGCTTCTCTTTGAGGCTCCGCAAGCCAAATCTGGGGATCGGTTTATATGGGGGTTATATATAATTATGGACCGATATGGACCAATTTGTGCATGATTGTTAGAGACCATATACCAACACCATGTACCAAATTTCAGCCGGATCGGATGAAATATGCTTCTCTTAGAGGCTCCACAAGCCAAATCTGGGGATCGGTTTATATGGGGGCTTTATATAATTAAGGACCGATATGGACCAAGTTTTGCATGGTTGTTAGAGACCATATACCAACATCATGTACCAAATTTCAGCCGGATCGGATGTAATTTTCTCCTCTTTGAGGCTCCGCAAGCCAAATCTGGGGATCGGTTTATATGGGTTCTATATATAATTATGGACCGATGTGGACCAATTTTTGCATGGTTGTTAGAGACCATATACCAACACCATGTACCAAATTTCAGCGGGATCGGATGAAATATGCTTCTGTTAGAGGCTCCACAAGCCAAATCTGAGGGTCCCTTTATATGGGGGCTATACGTAAAAGTGGACCGATATGGCCCATTTTCAATACCATCCGACCTACATCGATAACAACTACTTGTGCCAAGTTTCAAGTCGATAGCTTGTTTCGTTCGGAAGTTAGCGTGATTTCAACAGACGGACGGACGGACATGCTTAGATCGACTCAGAATTTCACCACGACCCAGAATATATATACTTTATGGGGTCTTAGAGCAATATTTCGATGTGTTACAAACGGAATGATAAAATTAATATACCCCCATCCTATGATGGAGGGTATAAAAACAGTCTTTTTCGTACGTGTATGTGTTGTATGGTCGTCACTATCATATACTGAAACCCAAACCAATACTTTGGCCGAAGCTATATTGACGCATGCAGAGACAAACGAACTTGACTTAATCCTCTTAGAATCATTTCGGTCTCAAAACATTATTTCCAATCGTTACAAATGGAACAACAAACTTAATATATCAACATTCCTATTATAGGGGATATAACATGGAGAAACTACAAAATGAGAACTAATCACTGGAACAAAGAGCAAAGTTTCTGGTGCTTTTGTGTTTTAAATGCCTTTTGACTAAATGCGGAACAATTTACATTTATGGCCAAATCGAAGATTTTCCATAAGTACGCACACCCATATGTTAGTCTCTTTGAAAAGGCAGATCAAGGCTATAAAAAAGGCTTAACTAAATTAGCTTAAAATTGCATACATTTTAAAGACAAATGCGGTATCTTTACATAGGCCAAACTCATGTTTTTTTTCTTAGGTTTTCTAAGGGAGCCGCATGAAAAACTTTTACAGTTCCAAAGTAGTGGCCACGAAATTATGCTGGCATTGACACAAAGCTTTGCTATAGCTAAGAGAGCAAACTGAAAGTATTTCTAATTCATTGGAGAGGGAATGAGGTTCGAGCATTAACCGAAAAGACCAACCATCTAGTGGGAAATATTCCTTTAAGCCATTAGGACCATTAGATGGACAGACGGAGCATTTCACAAACAAACCATTAGAGATGTGAGCTACTGCGAATTGTTATAAAAATAAGACTTTAGAAAGGAAGCAAATATTGCTGCTACTTACCCTCACATTTTCCACCAAATATAAGATAGACAGATTACTCACAACATTGGACTGAACTAAAAGTGGTGGTATAACACCAACAAATAACCGGGATAATCGACATTAGCTACGAAACAGCAGGCTAGCTAGATGATTGGCCAGCAGGCTTAAACTAAAACTAAACGGAAAAAAATGAAATCAGAACGTGAGACACTTAAGATAAATTGACTTTCGCCTTAAACACATATCAAGCCATCATAGACATTTGTTGCCAGACAGTCGGACCAGGTATAGCGCTTTTTTTGTTTGTGATGATAAAACCAACTAGAAAACAAATTTTCAACACTTGTGAAGTGTTGGAATTAGTCAGCAAGGTAGCTACTCAATGATAGTTAGCCTTCGCTACCTCCTTGACCACCATAATCATTATAAGGAAGCTCTATTGGGGTGATTACATTTTGGTAATAAAGCCGTTACTTATTCACCCAATGCACTTAAGGCCCAGAAAACAATGCTTGTCTCTAGCAAACTTCTTGGGAAAAGTAGCAGCGCTTGGAAATGGTTAGAAATATAGGGGTTTGGAGAAAGCCTCCATGGGATTTGTGGACTTGTGGAAAATATTCCAAGAATTATAAATATTCCTAAAATTAAGAATAAATTTCAGGAAGGCTAACCATTTAATCAGGGTTGGTCTGATGAGTTCTTAGACTCATCTTAATTTACTTGACTGCAGTGCAAACTTGTAAACGCCTACTGCCTATAAAGGGTGATTCTTTTGAGGTTAGGATTTTCATGCATTAGTATTTGACAGATCACGTGGGATTTCAGACATGGTGTCAAAGAGAAATATGCTCAGTGTGCTTTGACATTTCATCATGAATAGACTTACTAACGAGCAACGCTTGCAAATCATTGAATTTTATTACCAAAATCAGTGTTCGGTTCATTTCATCATTGAATTTTATTACCAAAATCAGTGTTCGGTTCATTTCTGGTTGAATGGCTACGTAAATAAGCAAAATTGCCGCATTTGGAGTGAAGAGCAACCAGAAGCCGTTCAAGAACTGCCCATGCATCCCGAAAAATGCACTGTTTGGTGTGGTTTGTACGCTGGTGGAATCATTGGACCGTATTTTTTCAAAGATGCTGTTGGACGCAACGTTACGGTGAATGGCGATCGCTATCGTTCGATGCTAACAAACTTTTTGTTGCCAAAAATGGAAGAACTGAACTTGGTTGACATGTGGTTTCAACAAGATGGCGCTACATGCCACACAGCTCGCGATTCTATGGCCATTTTGAGGGAAAACTTCGGAGAACAATTCATCTCAAGAAATGGACCGGTAAGTTGGCCACCAAGATCATGCGATTTGACGCCTTTAGACTATTTTTTGTGGGGCTACGTCAAGTCTAAAGTCTACAGAAATAAGCCAGCAACTATTCCAGCTTTGGAAGACAACATTTCCGAAGAAATTCGGGCTATTCCGGCCGAAATGCTCGAAAAAGTTGCCCAAAATTGGACTTTCCGAATGGACCACCTAAGACGCAGCCGCGGTCAACATTTAAATGAAATTATCTTCAAAAAGTAAATGTCATGGACCAATCTAACGTTTCAAATAAAGAACCGATGAGATTTTGCAAATTTTATGCGTTTTTTTTTAAAAAAAAGTTATCAAGCTCTTAACAAATCACCCTTTATATCAAGCAGATCGAACTCTAACATATATTTGCTTAACTCTCAAAGTGGAAGTGTGGACGGAAAAGAACCCCAGTTGATGGAATCTAAAATTAGCTTTGGAAGACGTTTGTATTAGGTTTTGTACAATACAAAAAGTCTACGTTTTTCACATTTGGATTTTTTTATCTCTTTATTTATATTACAACTGAGTTACTACTCATCTAGTAATTTTACAGTAGTTGCAATTACAATACTAGAATATTTACTCTTGTGTAGAAATTTGGTGAGAAATAGTTCAACAACTATACATTTAGCTTATTACTTTTCTGGGGCTAGCTGACCAGATCCAGGGGGACATTCCTATGGAGCCTCCTAGAGGTGGAGTAGTTTCTATATATATTATTTAACTCGTTGTTTGGGTGATTCTGAAGTTTAGTTTTATGTTTTCGAGCAATGAGTGAAATTTTTTGAGAAATCTCGATGCAAGTCACTATTCCGGATGTACCATGGCGCATTGACTACAGTACGAAGAATGGCGTTCTGTGTTGTCTGGATTGTATCGACATCTCGTTTTGCAGCACAGCCCCACAACTGTATGCTGTGTGTATAGCACCATATTGGTTTGATAACTTGATTATATACAAGAATTTTATTATTGACTGATATTCTATCGTCCACGAAGAACCAGTAAAGTTGGCGAAATTAAAGTTTGACCTATGTGTTTTTATACCCTCCACCATAGGATGGGGGTGGTATATTAACTTTGCCATTCCGTTTGTAACACATCGAAATATTGCTCTAAGACCCCATAAAGTATATATATTCTGGGTCGTCGCGAAATTCTGAGTCTACTGAGCATGTCCGTCCGTCTGTTGAAATCACGCTTACTTCCGAACGAAACAAGTGATCGACTTGAAACTTGGCACAAGTAGTTGTTATTGATGTAGGTCGGAAGGAATTGCAAATAGGCCATATCGGTCCACTTTTACGTATAGCCCCCATATAAACGGACTCCCATATTTGGCTTGCGATTGCTCTAAGAGAAGCAAATTTCTTCCGATTCGGCTGAAATTTGGTACATGGTGTTACTATATGGTTTCTAATGACCATGCAAAAATTGGTCCACATCGGTCCATAATTAGATATAACTCCCATACCGATCACCAGATTTGACCTCCCGAGCCTCTTGCAAGACCAAAATTCATCTGATTCAGTTGAAATGTAGTATGTGGTGTTAATGTATGGCCTCCAACACCAGTGTAAAAATTGGTCGAAATCGGTCAATAATTATATATAGGCCCCATATAAACCGATTCCCAGATTTTACCTCCGGAGCCCCTTGGAAGAGCAAAATTCAACCGATTCGATTCATATAAACCGATTCCCAGATTTTACCTCCGGAGCCCCTTGGAAGAGCAAAATTCAACCGATTCGGTTGAAATTTGGTACGTGGTGTTAGTATATGGTCTCTAATGACCAGGCAAAAATTGGTTCACATCGGTCCATAATTATAGTATATCTTTATTGTTTAATAAGTTACATTTCATGTTCTAATAATTATGAATATATTGAGTATGAATTCAAGTTAATAAATAAATTGACCCAAGATAAAATAAAACAAAGAGATATACGGCTATGACTTTCGTCGTCAGCCGAACCTTAGACTAATTTTTGCTGAAATCTTGAGTAAAATAAAACGGTACAATTAAATTTTGTTTCAAATTTTGTTTCCATAATTATATATAGCCCCCATATAAACCGATCACCAGATTTGACCTCCGAAGCCTCTTGGAAGACCAAAATTCATCTGATTCAGTTGAAATTTAGTACGTGGAGTTAATATATGGCCTCAAACACCCATGCAAAAATTTGTCCACATCGGTCCATAATTATATATAGACCCCATATAAACCGATCTCCCGATTTGGCTTGCGGAGCCTCTAAGAGAAGCAAATTTCATCCGATCCGGATGAAATTTGGTCATGGTGTTAGTATATGGTCTCTAATAACCAGGCAAAAATTGGTTCACATCGGTCCATAATTATATATAGGCCCCATATAAACCGATCCCCAGATTTGACCTCCGGTGCCCCTTGGAAGAGCAAAATTCATCCGATTCGTTTGAAATTTGGTATGTACGTGATGTTAGTATATGGTATCCAACAACCATGCAGGAATTGGTTCATATCAGTCCATAATTATATATAAACCGATCCCCAGATTTGACCTTTGGTGCCCCTTGGAAGAGCAAAATTCATCCGATCTGGTTGCAATTTGCACGTGATGGTAGTATAACATATGATACTTAACAACCATGCCAAAAGTGGTCCATATCAGTCCATAATCATATATAGCCCCCATATAAACCGATCCCGAGATTTGGTTTTGGAACCTCTTGGAGGAGCAAATTTCATCCGAGTCAGTTGAAATTTTGTACATTATGCTAGTATATGGCCGTTAACAACCATGCCTAACTAGGTGCATATCGGACTATAGTTATATATAGCCCTCAGATATATCGATCCCCAATCACACAAATATATTTGTAGACTTACTTATACATAACTTTTTATACCCTCCATCATAGGATAGGGGTATATTAATTTTGTCATTCCGTTTGTTACACATCGAAATATTGCTCTAAGACCCCATAAAGTATATATATATATTCTGGGTCGTGGTGAAATTCTGAGTCGATCTAGGCATGTCCGTCCGTCCGTCCGTCTGTTGAAATCACGCTAACTTCCGAACGAAACAAGCTATCGACTTGAAACTTAGCACAAGTCGTTGTTATCGATGTAGGTCGGATGGTATTGAAAATGGGCCATATCGGTCCACTTTTACGTATAGCCCCCATATAAAGGGACCCTCAGATTTGGATTGTGGAGCCTCTAACAAAAGCATATTTCATCCGATCCGGTACATGGTGTTGGTACATGGTCTCTAACAACCATGGAAAAATTGGTCCACATCGGTCCATAATTATATATAGCCCCCATATAAACCGATCCCCAGATTTGGCTTGCGGAGCCTAAAAGAGAAGCAAATTTCATCCGATCCGGCTGAAATTTGGTACGTGGTGTTAGTATATGGTCTCTAACAACCGTGCAAAAATTGGTCCACATCGGTCCATAATTATATATAGCCCCCATATAAACCGTTCCCCAGATTTGGTTTGCGGAGCCTCAAAGAGAAGAAAATTTCATCCGATCCGGCTAAAATTTGGTACATGATGTTGGTATATGGTTTCTAACAATCATGCCAAAATTGGTCGATATCGGTCCTTAATTATATATAGCCCCCATATAAACTGATCCCCAGATTTGGCTTGTGGAGCCTCTAAGAGAAGCATATTTCATCCGATCCGGCTGAAATTTTGTACATGGTGTTGGTATATGGACTCGAACAGTCATGCAAAAATTGGTCCACATCGATCAATAATTATATATAGCCCCCATATAAACCGATCCACAGATTTGGCTTGTGGAGCCTCAAAGAGAAGCAAATTTTATCCGATCCGGCTGAAATTTGGTACATGATGTTGGTATAAGGTCTCTAACAACCGTGCAAAAATTGGTCCACATCGGTCCATAATTATATATAGCGCCCATATAAACCGATCCCCAGATTTGGGTTCCGGAGCCTCAAAGAGAAGCAAATTTCATCCGATTCGCCTGAAATTTGGTACATGATATTGGTATATGGTCTCTAACAATCATGCAAAAATTGGTCCACATCGGTTCAAATTAGGAACGTGGTGTTAGTATATGGTCGCTAACAACCATACCAAAATTGGTGCAATCACACAAAAATTGGTCCATATCGGTTCATAATCATGGTTGCCACTAGAGCCAAAAATAGTCTACCAAAATTTTATTTCTATAGAAAATTTTGTCAATTTTTTTTTTCTATAGAAAATTTTGTCAAAATTTTATTTCTAGAGAAAATTTTGTTAACATTTTATTCGGTTCATAATAAAATTTTCATCATTGTCAAAATTTTATTTCTATAGAAAATTTTGTTCAAATTTTATTCGGTTCATAATCATGGTTGCCACTCGAGCCAAAAATAATCTACCAAGATTTTATTTCTATAGAAAATGTTGTCAAAAGTTTATTTCTATAGAAAATTTTGTGAAAATTTTATTTCTATAGAAAATTTTGTTAAAATTTTATTTCTGTAGAAAATTTTGTCAACATTTTATGTCTACTTTGTCAAACTGAATTATATACGTATTGGATCGATCTTTTTTTATTTAATATATACCACGTATGGACTTACATACAATTTAGAAGATGGTGTTAGGAGGTTTTAAGATACCTTGCCATCGGCAAGCGTTACCGCAACTTAAGTAATTCGATTGTGGATGGCAGTGTTTAGAAGAAGTTTCTACGCAATCCATGATGGAGGGTACATAAGCTTCGGCCTGGCCGAACTTACGGCCGTATATACTTGTTTTAGTCTAATATATAGCACGTATGGGCTAACTCACAATTTAGAAAACGATGTTAAGAAGTTTTAGGATACCACAACCCAAGTAATTCGATTGTGGATGACAGTCTTTCGTAGAAGTTTCCATGGTGGAGGGTGCATAAGATTCGGCCTGGCCGAACTTACGGCCGTACATACTTGTTATGTATATTTTTTATCACGAAGAAGTCGATTAAATCAGGAATTTTGTGCTCATTTGACGGCCAATATGTGGGTTCATTACCGGAGTATACCTCACATTTCAGTGCTGTGCAGGCTTTTTGCAGTTGGTGTCCGTTTGGTGTAGTAAGTCTGGAACCCCAAAGCTTGTTTTTTGCATTGTAATCTCCTCCCAGGATAAAATGATTATTGAAAGTCTTTAGAAATTCCACGTATTGCTGATATTGTCTTCGAGGGGAATAAATTGATCCTATTTAAAGGATTTATTGTGTTTCAGGTTAACTGTAACACTGGCAACTTGAAACATATCAGTTTCAATATTTTCTTCCTCATGATGAAGGATATTATCCTTTATGATAATTGAGGCGCCACCTCGGGGTTTTCCTGATGGATGTAACACATTATAGAAGGGTAACCTTGCATAGTTACAATTGAATTTTTAGTCAAATGACTTTCCGATATCAATAAAATATCTATTTTAAATTCATTGAGAAAACACTCAATTTCATTCAATCTTCTAATTACAACCATTACAGTTCCAGGTTGCTATTCTAAACGTTGACATGTTTAAGAACAATTGTTTCGGAAATTTGTTCCGATGGCATTTATTTTATCTAACAACCTTTCATTTAGTTCCGCTTGATAGTCCAGGTGGCTAATTTTTTCTATATTTTTAAGAATTTCATTTAGAATTATAGTAGTATCGGCAACAGAAGATTTGTTTTTTGAGCCCTGAGTACACTCGAAAACGTTTGTGGTTGTTGATCATTTAATCCTTGAATCGGATTTTGTATGATTGGTAACTCCACAGCTATGTGTTGCGAAGGTTGCCCCCTTTTCATATTTTCCGCACGCACAACTTCATTATTACGTTGCGAAGGTCTCTCTTTAACTGCTCGCGATTTAGCGCGAATGTTTCGCAATTCTTTGGCAACTTCACATCCTCTATAACTAGCAGGATGGTTGCCATTGCCCGCACATTTAACACATCTTGGTTCTCTTTGACAGTCTCGTTTTGTATGATTGTAACCTGGGCATCGTTTACACTGTGGTATAAGTTTAATTTAAGTGCGAACTGCCTCTATTTTTACTTTCAAACTCAAAATATTTGAAATTCTGAAGATATCACCCATATTGTCTTCTCGATCAAATGTTACACGGAAAAGTGGAAGCTTTCTGTAGCTGTAGGAAGCACTATTTTCTGAACGTTCTTTTTCACATTTGGATAATTATATATACGGCTGAAATTTCGGTCAGGTCGAATCTTATGTATCCTCCACCTTGGATTAAATTATCTTTGTGGAGGTAACAATTACTAAGTGAGTACATATTATATAAAAACTGATATATATAGAACTAAAATTTTCAAAATAATATTTCTATAGGAAATTTTGTCAAAATTTTATTTCCATAGAAAAATTTCCACAATTTTATTTCTATAGGAAATTTTGTCAAAATTGTAATTCTATAGAAAATTTGGTCAAAATTTTATTTCTATAGAAAATTTTGTCAAAATTTTATTTCTATAGAAAATTTTGTTACAATTTTACTTTATAGAAAATTTGTTCTTCTACAAATTTTTGGTAGAATTCCACCAATTGTGGCAACCGTGATACTAACACCACATATCAAATTTAAACCGGATCGGATGAAATTTGACCTCGAGGAAGCTGCGCAAACGAAATCGGGGGCCGCTATTGGGCACCATTTCTGCTTGAAATTCTGTCCGAATTTGGAAACGTAAGTTGTTATTAACACGATTTTAAATGACTGTGATAGCACATGAAGAAAAAAACAAGTATATACGGCCGTAAGTTCGGCCAGGCCGAATCTTATGTACCCTCCACCATGGATTGCGTAGAAACTTCTACGAAAGACTGTCATCCACAATCGAATAACTTGGGTTGTGGTATCTTAAAACTTCACAGAAAACAATTCACGAAAATTTTTTCAATTAAAATTTTAATTGAGTTTTAAAAAATATTCAATTAAAAATTTAATTGATTCAACAAATTTTTTAATGGAAACAAAAATCAATCACAAACATTAATTGTACCAATTAATTTTTTATTTGGATCAATTAATTTTTTAATTGGCCTTCAATTATTTTTTTAATTGATACTAGCATTTCTGTAATTGAATTAAAAAATTAATTGAATCAATTAATTTCGTGATTGAATTAGAAATTTTTTCTTGTGTGTTCTTAATATCGTTTTCTAAATTGTGAGTTAGTCCATACGTGGTATATATTAGACAAAAAAGGTGTGTATATGTAAGTCTACAAATATTTACGAATCGATATGGGCTTTTGCACGGTACGTAGAGAGCCAGAATTGAAATATGGGAGTCGCTTAATTGGGGCTATATACAATTATGAACTTGATATGGACCAATTTTTTTGTGATTTGGGATCGATTTATCTGAAGGCTATATATAACTATAGACCGATATGGACCTAGTTAGGCATGGTTATTAACGGCCATATACTAGCACAATGTACCAAATTTCAACTGACTCGGATGAAATTTGCTCCTCCAAGAGGCTCCAAAACTAAATCTCGGGATCGGTTTATATGGGGGCTATAAATGATTATGGACTGATATGGACCACTTTTAGCATGGTTGTTAAATATCATATACTACCACCACGTACCAAATTTCAACCAGATCGGATGAATTTTGCTTCTCCAAAGGGCACCGGAGGTCAACTCTGGGGATCGGTTTATGTGGGGCCTATATATAATTATGGACTGGTATGAACCAATTCCTGCATGGTTGTCGGATGCCATATACTAACATCACGTACCAAATTTCAACCGAATCGGATGGATTTTGCCCTTCCAAGGGGCTCCGGAGGTCAAATCTGGGGATTGGTTTATATGGGGGCTATATATAATTATGGAGCGATTTCGGCCAATTTTTGCATGGGTGTTTGAGGCCATATATTAACACCACGTTCCAAATTTCAACTGAATCAGATGAATTTTGGTCTTCCAAGGGGCTCCGGAAGTCAAATCTGGTGATCGATTTATATACGGGCTATATACCGATGTGGACCATGGTCATTAGATACCATATACTAACACCATGTACCAAATTTCAGCCGGATCGGACGAAATTTGCTACTCTTAGAGGCTCCGCAAGTAAATCGGGGGATCGGTTTACATGGGGGCTATATATAATTATTGACCGATGTAGACCAATTTTCGTATAGTTGTTTGAGACCACATGCTTACACCATGTACCAAATTTCAGCCGGATCGGATGAAATTTGCTTCTCTTAGAGGTTCCGCAAGCCAAATCGGGGGATCGGTTTATATGGGGGCTATATATAATTATGGACCGATGTTGACCAATTTTTGCATGGTTGTTAGAGACCTTAGAGGATTCGCAAGCCAAATTTGGGGGTCCGTTTATAAAGGGTGATTTGTTAAGAGCTTGATAACTTTTTTTTTAAAAAAAACGCATAAAATTTGCAAAATCTCATCGGTTCTTTATTTGAAACGTTAGATTGGTCCATGACATTTACTTTTTGAAGATAATTTCATTTAAATGTTGACCGCGGCTGCGTCTTAGGTGGTCCATTCGGAAAGTCCAATTTTGGGCAACTTTTTCGAGCATTTCGGCCGGAATAGCCCGAATTTCTTCGGAAATGTTGTCTTCCAAAGCTGGAATAGTTGCTGGCTTATTTCTGTAGACTTTAGACTTGACGTAGCCCCACAAAAAATAGTCTAAAGGCGTCAAATCGCATGATCTTGGTGGCCAACTTACCGGTCCATTTCTTGAGATGAATTGTTCTCCGAAGTTTTCCCTCAAAATGGCCATAGAATCGCGAGCTGTGTGGCATGTAGCGCCATCTTGTTGAAACCACATGTCAACCAAGTTCAGTTCTTCCATTTTTGGCAACAAAAAGTTTGTTAGCATCGAACGATAGCGATCGCCATTCACCGTAACGTTGCGTCCAACAGCATCTTTGAAAAAATACGGTCCAATGATTCCACCAGCGTACAAACCACACCAAACAGTGCATTTTTCGGGATGCATGGGCAGTTCTTGAACGGCTTCTGGTTGCTCTTCACTCCAAATGCGGCAATTTTGCTTATTTACGTAGCCATTCAACCAGAAATGAGCCTCATCGCTGAACAAAATTTGTCGATAAAAAAGCGGATTTTCTGCCAACTTTTCTAGGGCCCATTCACTGAAAATTCGACGTTGTGGCAGATCGTTCGGCTTCAGTTCTTGCACGAGCTGTATTTTATACGGTTTTACACCAAGATCTTTGCGTAAAATCTTCCATGTGGTCGAATAACACAAACCCAATTGCTGCGACATTTCATTCATCGACATTTCGCGGTCTTCAGCAACACTCTCAGAAACAGACGCAATATTCTCTTCTGTACGCACTGTACGCATTCGTGTGGTTGGTTTAATGTCCAATAAAGTAAACTGAGTGCGAAACTTGGTCACAATCGCATTAATTGTTTGCCCACTTGGTCGATTATGTAGACCATAAATCGGACGTAAAGCGCGAAACACATTTCGAACCGAACACTGATTTTGGTAATAAAATTCAATGATTTGCAAGCGTTGCTCGTTAGTAAGTCTATTCATGATGAAATGTCAAAGCATACTGAGCATCTTTCTCTTTGACACCATGTCTGAAATCCCACGTGATCTGTCAAATACTAATGCATGAAAATCCTAACCTCAAAAGAATCACCCTTTATAAAGGGTGGTTAAATTGTAAGTGGCGATGTTGAATGTGAACCACACCAAAACGCCAAGTTTTTTTCCGAATTTAATTTGGCATTTGTCTAGTTCAGACGTATTCAATTTGAACCATGGAGAGATACACAATCCAACAACGTGTTAAATGGTTCCAAGAAATGGCAACAGTGGATGATCAATTTTCGAAGAAAATCATCTTCAGTGATGAGGCACATTTTCACCTCAGTGGATTCGTCAATAAACAGAACTGCCGCATTTGGGCGAATGAGAACCCAAGAGTGATTGTCGAAAAACCAATGCACCCACAAAGAGTGACTGTTTGGTGCGGTTTATGGGCTGGCGGCATCATCGGGCCGTAGTTTTTCCAAAATGAGGCCGCTCAGGCAGTTACTGTGAATGGTGTTCGCTATCGTGAGATGATAACGAACTTTTTATAGCCCGAATTAGAAGATATGGATGTGGACGATACGTGGTTTCAGCAGGACGGTGCCACTTGCCAAACTGCTAACGAAACAATGACTCTTTTGCCCAACAAATTCAATGGCCGTGTTATCTCACGCAATGGCGATGTCAATTGGCTGCCAAGATCATGTGATTTGACACCGTTGGACTTTTTTTCTTTGGGGTTATTTGAAAGAAAAGGTGTACGTCGATAAGCCAGCAACAATTAAAGAGCTAAAGGATGAGATAATTCGGCACATTAACGGCATAGAACCTCCGTTATGCCGCAGCGTCATCGACAATTTGGACCATCGGATGAAGGTGTGCCACCGAGGTCGCGGCGCACATTTGGCCGATATTTTGTTCCATACATAATTGAGTAATACCAATATATCATAATAAAATAAAATTACAATAATTTCCTAAATAGTTTGTGTTTTATTCACAATCAACATCGGCCCTTGAAATTTTAACCACCCTTTACTATACGTAAAAGTGGACCGATATTTCAACAGACGGACGGACGGACGGACATGCTCAGATCGACTTAGAATATATATACTTTATGGGGTCTTAGAGCAATATTTCGATGTGTTACAAACGGAATGAGAAAGTTAATATACCCCCATCCTATGGTGGAGTGTATAAAAACAAAAACAGAAAAAACGAATTTATTAAAATATGTTTGCTAGAATCAAGTACACACACAAATTTAGAGTTGTGTCTAAAGGCCGGTACTATGTTCATTCTTGCGAAAAATTTTTATGGAAACCATTATTTCGCACATAGAAAGCGGCGTTTTTTTAGGTAGCTTGGAGCGCTATTTTACAGGGAGCGATATTGGATTAAGTTGGTGGTTGTTGCTTGTTTTTACAAAATAACATTTTATTTTTCCTTGGGCAATTGATCTGCTATTCCTTTGATCCTTTGTATAGTTTCGGAACAAAAATATGGTCCGTGT
This sequence comes from Haematobia irritans, assembly GCF_050003625.1. Lineage (NCBI taxonomy): Eukaryota > Metazoa > Arthropoda > Insecta > Diptera > Muscidae > Haematobia > Haematobia irritans. Next base: position 35,970,286 of record NC_134400.1, on the reverse strand, counting down.
TAGATTTGTAAACCCGCACAAATAGTTTTTAATAAATAAATTATTTCTTAATTCACATTGCAAATGGCGCCGTGCTATAAACGTCAGTTTTTCAACACGAAAAAACAAAGTATCACAAATGGAAAAAATTTCGCAAATTTTTCGCATTTTTTGGTTTTGTATGGAGTTTCAACGCGAAAACCGAACAGAGTACCGGCCTTAAAGGTATCAATATTTTAATTCTCCGCTTCTTTGGCTCGAAATCAATACAAACATCATTAGTGAAAAGATAAAATCTTTAGGACCAGCAAAGCTTTCATTTCAGTGTTGATCGTTCTAGAGACTTTTTCCGACCCACTTATAGACATTGCCTACTGGGTATCTTACGCACACAAATACATTTACACTCATGTATATATCTATTCGCTATAAATTCTACTACGTAAAATCCAATGCTAAACCAATGTTCATAAAGGCTGTCATATATCTCATATTACAATGTGTCATAATGACTAAATTATGTAGGAAAATATTTTAAGGTTAAATTGACACTAATTGTTCATGTTCTTATACAAAAGGTATTATCACAAAGAATTTTACACAATAAGCTTACCACATTTGTCACCGCATAAATAATGGAACATTTCATGGATATTTTTCGTGGTGATGGTGATTTGAGCATGTGTGTGTGTATGCATGTATGACTTTTGTGGTTTCAGGGCTATCTAGCTAGGATTTCACTGCACATTTATGGTTTTGACTTTGGCAAAGATGCGATCTGTTACGTTTTATATTGAACCACATATGGTAAATCTATGCGTTGAAATATGGCCAATAAATAATGCGTAGTGAATTCTCGACATGAAAGGCTTATGATGGGATTGGTGAGGTTAGCATATATAAGGCACCGTTATTGCCAATATGCCTTTTATGTAACAGAAATGCATTATTACATATAAGGGCATAACGATAGCAGATCATCTTGCATTTGAAGAAAATCGTCAAGTGTGTCTTACGGATTTTTGCTTCACAGAAGGTATAACGAAGATATTCTTCACATGCTCCTTATAGATTTATGGGTGAGCATAATACAGTTAAAAGCTTACAATCCGTAATTAATAGGCGAACTAAGAGTCATTATAATTTAAGCTTCCCCTAATCCTTAAACGTAAGAATTGGCTGGGTACCAATTTTCCTATACCCTACATTATAACAAGGGAGAAAAGCAAATTTGTCAATGCGCTTGTAACATAATATCTCCAATTGTCGAATTTGAACTCGGAAATTGTACCGAATATGGTATATATCGGTTCATGGTTTGGCATAAATCGATCTGCCGAATTGATTTCTTGGGCATCTACATAGAAAAAATTTTCCGTAGTTAAACTAACGCTAAATTTAACTTATTTTTATTGGAAAAATTATTTGCTTGTAGTTAAATTTTATTATTTTTATCGAAATTTTCCACAGCTTAATGAAATCTTACTTTTTTTTAAATATGTCTCAAAAATTTTATGAACTAAAGGTGAGTATAAAGTTCAATGACCGTACACATAAGTTCAATATGAACTAAAACTAATGAAAATTTTCGTACGATTCCCAAAAATAGTAAGAATGAACTACTGTATGATTAAAATGGTCATGATTTGGCGCCAATGATTTTCTTCTTTACTTTTAGTTAATTTTTTCATCTATGAGATGACGTAATTTCGTGAACTGCAGTTAAAAAGTACAACAGGGCATTAAAATTTCCTGGTTTTAACTACGCTTTGTGGAAATCTCAAAATGTGGAGTAAAATTTAGTTCAATTTTTGTGCGTGGTAGTTCATTCTTCCTATAAAACAGTTCACTTTTTTTCGGTGTAGACACTCCAATTGTTATACGTATCACCTGAAATTCAAAATCTAGAGGTATTTTATGTCCATAAATAGGTATACCGAATATGGTGTTTATCGACCGATGGTTTAGTATAGTCTCTTAAGGACCGATTTCCTGATTTGGCTTGGGCATTTATACACCTCAAATTTATCCGATTTGCTGAAATTGAAAATGTTGTTATACCCTGCGCCACACTGTGGAACAGGGTATTATAAGTTAGTGCATATGTTTGTAACACCCAGAAGGAGACGAGATAGACACATGGTGTCTTTGGCAATAATGCTCAGGGTGGGTCCCTGAGTCGATATAACCATGTCCGTCTGTCCGTCCGTCTGTCTGTGAACACATTTTTGTGATCAAAGTCTAGGTCGCAATTTAAGTCCAATCGCCTTCAAATTTGGCACATGTTCCCAATTTGGGCCAGAATAGAACCCTATTGATTTTGGAAGAAATCGGTTAAGATTTAGATATAGATCCCATATATATATATTTCGCCCGATATGCACTAATATGGACCCAGCAGCCAGATTTTTGGCCGAATTTGGTTGAAATTTTGCACTAGGAGTACAATTAGTAGTATAGTCAAGTGTGCAAAATTTGATTGAAATCGGTTCAGATTTAGATATAGCTCCCATATATATCTTTCGCCCAATATGGACTTATATGGCCCCAGAAGCCAGATTTTTGGCCGAATTTGGTTGAAATTTTGCACTAGGATTACAATTAGTAGTATAGTCAAGTGTGCAAAATTTGATTGAAATCGGTTCAGATTTAGATATAGCTCCCATATATATCTTTCGCCCGACATGGACTAATATAGTCCTAAAAGCCAGAGTTTTGGGCCAATTCGGTTGAAATTTTGCACAGGGAGTAGATTTAGCATTGTAGCTATGCGTGCCAAATTTGGTTGAAATCGGTTCAGATTTGGATATAGCTTCCATATATATTTTTCGCCCGATATGGACTTATATGGCCCCAGAAATCAGAGTTTTGGCCCAATTTGGTTGAAATTTTGCACTAGGAGTACAATTAGTAATACAGTCATGTGTGCCAAATTTGATTGAAATCGGTTCAGATTTAGCTCCCATAAATATGTTTTTCTGATTTCGACAAAAATGCACCCAGAAAAAAGTGCCTTCGAAACTAAAGGAAAAAATTTTCATCAATATAGTTTATCCATTTTATTTCCATTAAGGTAAATTTTTGTGAAAAATAATAAAATTTACTCGTTTCAGTGAAAAAATCCTAAACTGTAAGCAGTTAGGATTAGTTCATTAACTAGAATAAGGCATGGAATTTTATTCATACTATTTTCTTCGCTGGGTATAAGAATTTACTACTGAAAAAGAAAATTTTATTCACCGATAACAAAGCATTCGTAAAAATAAACAAAAACCGAACTAAAACCAAGTTTCCTCAAAATTAGTAAAATTTCTTATAAAATTATAATTGCGACTTCCTTTATAATAGAAAGTTTTTCATACATACGAACAACACTTGGCATAGAAACATATTTTAGTTCATTCGTACTAAGAAGTATGCAATCCTTTCAAAACTTAAGGAAACACACTTGTTAGAATATAGGAAATTTTCCTAAATTTCTATTGTCTACCTGTAATCGATACCTGTCATCGTAATCGATGTGTTTGCGCGTGGGTGTAATCTATATATTTGCGCGTCGGTTGTTTTTTTAGTTTTGGTATGCGGAGAGATTGTTAAAAAATAATATGGTAAAATAATATAATAAATAACAAATAAAATATATAAAATATTTGTTATTTTAAATTAGTGAGAAAAATTTTAATTTTTTTTAAATAAATCTATCAATGTTCGTGATAGTGTATAAAGAAAGAAAACACCAGCAGAATAACAACCCTTTCATTTGTCTTCATTTTGGAATCTTCAATTATCAGGTAATATTCAGTGACGCTAACCTTTTGCAACAAAAATGTTTTATGATTTTTTATATTTGTAGGTATTGAAATTGTAAAAGGAGGACAAAATCGTTAGGCAGCAACTTATTAAAAGTGAAAAGTACAGAAATTGGAAATAGTGGAATAATAAATTAATATTTCAAAGAGATTCGATGCTGTTGATTCTTAATAAATATATTCAATATATTAATAAAACATGTCTTTTATTGAAGATAAAATTGCTTATAGAAATAAATAAAATTGTATTTAAAAACGAACGTAAGCAGTTCTAATTATGAAGTAAAAGTTTTACCACAAATGTGTAAGATTTGTCGAAATGAATGAAAAAAATTCAATAAAATCATTCCATATATGAATTCAAATTAGTTAAATTTTTTCATTCTGTAGTATAGTGGCATATAAATATAGGAAAATGTTAACTAATATATGGAATGCATTATTCCTAATTTCTACGAAAATCACATCGTTCAAACAAATAAAAATGTCTTTGGCGCTATACGAAGTTCAACTTTCTTCACAATGAGTTCATTTTAACTTAAAGAAGGGGTCACTTTTTTCTGGGTGTGGTCGAAATACCAACATTTTCCTTGTAAAATCGCATCTGCTTAGTCGAAAAGTTGTAAAACTGAATGTAATTTTCCTTAACTTCACTTACATATATATATCGAGCGATAAATCATAAATAAACTTTTGTGAAGTTTCCTTAAAATTGATTCAGATTTAAATCTTTCCCATATTTATACCCTGCGCCACACTGTAGAACAGGGTATTATAAGTTAGTTTTTTTACTAACATTGCGTTTCACCCTAGTGCATTAGCCAACTTACATTTTGAGTCTATAGAATTTGTAGAAGTCTATCAAATTCTGTCCAGATCGAGAGATATTAAAATGTATGTATTTGGGACAAACCTTTATATATAGCACCCAACACATTTGACAGATGTGATATGGTATCGAAAATTTATATCTACAAAGTGCTGCAGGGTATAATATAGTCGGCCCCGCCCGACTTTAGACTTTCCTTACTTGTTTTTCATTAAATTTAGGACAAACAATTTGGAAATTTGCGTCTTTTCGTTAAACTCGCATATCTTTGAACTAAGGCAAATTTTCATTAAATTAAAGAAAAACATTTTTGATTTAAAGAAATCGTCCTTAACTAAAATATTGAATCTATAGATTTAAGATAAAAACGCTTCACATATAGGCGGAGACTTATTTTAAGGATTTAGCATATGTGGTTTAAAGTTTTTTGTTTGTTTTTGAACTAAGAAAACATTTCTAACTTTCAAGTATTTGTTATAATTTGTTTTTTTTTTTTTAACTGTCATATGTTTGTGGGTGAATAGCTTTATTAAATAAATTCGTTAAATGAGATCTGAATGCAAACTTCAATTTTATTGATCTCGATTTAAAGCGAGACGGATCGCCAAATAAATGTCTTTGTTTTAAAGAAGCCGCACCTTAGACTGAGAATCAATACCGAAATCCTCAAGGGAAGGACAACATTTTTGGATCCAAGTAAACTTTTTTCGTGTACCCTACCTACCCCATGGTGTGCATAGGCCCATGGTTCGCTATACACTGAAAAAAAAAACATGCCCCGTTCCAAAGATTTTGTCTTTACTTTAACAATTTTGGTATTGATTCCGAGCCAAAGAAGCGCAGAATACAAGTAAGGATATTTTTAAGACACAATTTTCTTTTAAATTTGGGTTTTGTGTACTTGCTTTTAGGAAGCAAATTTTAATTTTTCGTTTTTTGCAGCTTTTTGTTTTATACGCTATCAAAGTTCTTTAAAAACGAGTTAACGAGAACTTTATTTTCCAAATTAAGACTCGACTTCCAGTAGAAATTATGCTATGTTTCAAGGAAAAAACGTCTTTTAAAAAAAATGTTGAAAAACATGCCATATTTTTGAAAGAATTTTTTAATTGTAGTCAAGTCAAATCAATTAATTATAAGGACAAAACCACTTCATTGAAAAGTTTTTCGACTTTTGGACAAGTAATAAAACTTTATATTAGAGAAATGGGTATTCTATGCTATGCAAAATTTGCATTCGTATTTTAAGGGCATGAAATCTTTGGGCTCACGACAATATTTTTTTCAGTGTACCTTCCATATAGACCTATCTCCCGTTTAGACTTTTCGGGCTTCTCTAGAGAGTAATTTTTTTTATCCGATTTCTCTGCAAATAGAAATCTGGAGGGATTTTAAGTCTACAGAAACTTGTTTCGAATTAGGTTTATATCGGTCCTTGTTTTGGTAAAACTACCATATAAACCGTTTTTAATTTTTTTTTTATCAGATTTACCTGAAGTTAAAAATCTAGAGGTAGTTAAGGTATACAAATCCCAGCAAAAAAAGCGTCGCCAAAAAAGTAGTGAAAATGTTTTTTTGGATCCGGAAGCGGTGCAAAATTGCGGCAGAAGCGATGAATTTAACATGGGCTTGTCTTAGGACGGATGTCCACCATTTCAACGGCCGTTGCACAGAATATGCATCAGTTCTTAAGGTATTATCCGAATTCAGTGTTTTGGATGTGAATTAAAAAATTCTGTGATATTTTGATGAATAAATGATTCTTGTCTGAAATGTTTGACCTCAAATATTTTCAAAAATTCGCAATTTTTCAAGAAGAGATTTAGCATTTTTTACACAAAATTTCAATAATTTGTACCTTTTTATTAATCCTTACTCTGCTTTTAACCTATTTGAAACAAAAAAGTTAAAAATACCCATTAAAAATACGAAAAAGCGAGTTATAAAAAATTGAATGAAAATAACTTCCTGAGTAGTTAAAATAAAGAACATCTTTTGGAGGGCTTTTTTAGAAGTGCTTTTAAAGTTGTGCTCTTAGAAGTACTTCCAAATTTTTTTGCTTGGATGCTCTATGGTTCAGTATAAATAGTCTACATACAGGCTAATATTTTCGACTCTCCATATTGAGCTTCTGCAATTTTTGTCCGATTTCTGTGAAAATTAAGTTAGTTCCACAAAGACCTTTATGGAATTCCGCTTATATTGGTTAAAGCAGCCATATAATCCGATATTCTAGACACCTTAACTTTAATTAGATTTTGCTGAAATTTAAAAAGTTAACTTTTAAAAACTAAAAACAAAAATCCGAAAAGGCTACCTTTTCTATACTTTTATTTAAAAATTTGCAAAGTTGCGTTTTTTATGATCCTTTATATGTTATTAAGGATATGACATCAATGAGAATATCTGATAGAATTATCTGCCTTTATAGAGTGCCTTATATTCGGACTGGCAGAATTTTTACCCATTTTTTCCATTTCCCATAACATCCATAACCAAATAAAGCTTAAAATGACAGTTAGTATGGCAAATCCTAATATATAGATAGATCTGTTTTTGAAAAAAAAAAAAAAAAACTCAAACGAAGAGCCTTAAACTAATGCAGCCAAGATTGAAAGCGATAGTCAAAATAATAAAATAAAGCTTAAACTGCAAGAATAATGGTCAATTGAAAAACCAAATTTAGAGCGTTATAGCATTACTTAAAAGTGGCTATTCTTTTGAAGGTAGGTAATGTAAGCTGCTCTGTTTGTGACAGCAAATGACAGGTATGAGAAAGAGAGCATAAATGTTTTGCACAAGAATGTACTGGTATCTAACGTGACTTCACAAGGCTAATACCAATACTCCTTAGGGATTAATTTGGGGTGTTGTATGCTGCTATAGGGGGATATGGAATTTTGTTATGGTTTTATTTCTGTACTAAATATGGGTATTTCAAGTCAACGACAGCAAGTGCCGAAGGCATATATATGGCGGGGTGTCAATCATATGACATCCTTTATTCAACATTTTAAATACAATCAACATAATCATAGCTGACTTATTTCAGAAATTACGTATGTGAAATATACACGGAGAAAAATTTGTTGCGATTTAGTAAAAAAAACAATGAGATTTACAAAAAATAGAAACAATTTTTTTAAGCAGGTTCCGATTTGTATACGATTTGTATATGGGAGTATAATAAGTTTGTCATTCTGTTTGTTACACATCGAAATATCGATTTCCGACTACATTCTAAGACCATATAACCATGTCTGTCTGTCTGTTGTAATAACGCTACAGCGCTATCGTCCTACAATTTGGAGTTTTTTTGCAGGCAAGTTAAGTTCGAAGATGGGCTATATATGATATAGCCCCATTTAAACCGACTCCCTGAATTAGGGTCTTGTATTTTCTATCCCATTTGCCTGAAATTTGAAATCTAGAAGTTTTGGGATCACAAATAGATGTGCCGAAAATGGTCCCTATGGGTCCATGTTTTGATAAAGCCTCCATATAGACCGATCTCCAGATTTAATTTTTTGGGTTTCTAGAAACTTTATTTTCAATTCGATTTGCCTGAAATTTGAAATCTAGAAGTATTGGGATCACAAATAGATGTGCCAAAAATGGTGCCTATGGGTCCATGTTTTGATATAGCCCCCCTATATATAGACTGATCTCCAGATTTAATATCTTGGGTTTCCAGAAACCTTATTTTCAATTCGATTTGCCTGAAGTTTGAGATCAAGAAGTATTAGGACGTAAGTATTGGATATGTGCCGAAAATGGTGCTTGTCGGTCCAGGTTTTGATATAGCTCCCATATAAAATCTATCATATTTCCCTGAAATTGGAAATATAGAGGTATATTAGGACCGTCAATAGGTGTGCCGAATATGGTGTCTATCAGTCTATAGAATGAAAACTTTTCATTTGTCAATATTTTCTTATTCATAAAACATCAAAATTTGGCTCTCTTCAATGAGGAGGGTTTTCGATTTTATTTTTGAAATAAGACAAACAAGTCCGAACAAGGCCGAAAGTTTCGACAGGCCAAATCTTTTTACTCCTCAATAATGGATTGTATACCGAAATTTACTAAACACTTATCTATATAATCCTCTTTGGTCCTTGATCGATTTATATAGAACAATTTATAAATACTTATATAGAACAGTATATACAATACTATAGTTATATATAGCCGATCCCTAATCACACAAATTTGGTCCATACCGGTTCATAATCATGGTTGCGACTCGAATCAAAAATAATCTACCAAAATTTTATTTCTATAGAAAATTTTGTCAAAATTTTATTCCTATAGAAAATTTTGTCAAAATTTTATTTCTATAGAAAATTTTATAAAAATTTTATTTCTATAGAAAATTTTGTTAAAATTTCATTTCTATAGAAAATTTTGTTAAAATTTCATTTCTATAGAAAATTTTGTTAAAATTTCATTTCTATAGAAAATTTTGTCAAAACTTTATTTCTATAGAAAATTTTGTCAACATTTTATTTCTATAGAAAATTTTGTCAAAATTTTATTTCTATAGAAAATTTTATTATTTTGGTATTTGGTGTTGGTATATTGCGTCTAACAACCACGCAAAAATTGGTCCACATCGGTCCATAATTATATATAGCCCCCATATAAACCGATTCCCAGATTTGGCTTGCGAAGCCTCAAAGAGAAGCAAATTTAATCCGATCCGGCTGAAATTTGGAACATGGTGTTAGTATATGGTCTCTAACAACCGTGCTAGAATTGGTCCATATCGGTCTATAATTATATATAGCCCCCATATAAACTGATTCCCAGATTTGGTTTGCGGATGCTCTAAGAGAAGCACATTTCATCCGATCCGGCAGAAATTTGGTACATGGTATTAGTATGTGGTCTCTAACAAACACGCAAGAATTGGTCCATATCGGTCCATAATTATATATAGCCCCCATATAAACCGTTCCCCAGATTTGACGTCCGGAGCCTCTTGGAGGAGCAAAAGTCATCCGATCCCGTTCAAATGTGGAACATGGTGTTAGTATATGATCTCTAACATCCATGCAAAAACTGGTCCATATAGGTTCATAATTATATATAGCCCCCATCATAAGCGTAGGAAGGCCTCTGGGGAGGGGGCTTAGACCCCCCCCAGAAAAATTTTAGCCCCCCCCCAGAATTTGAAAACCTATTTACGATTTTACATTTTTATAAAAATTAAACAAGTATATACTCGTACAACGCACAACGTTCCACTAAAGACTTTAATGCACAATCGAATTACATGGATTTAGTTGAATAAAAAATATTAATTGATATTAAAACTATTCTTTCATAAATTAATATCTTAATAATGCTGCAAAAAAGTGTCTCCAAAAAAGAAGTGAAAATGTTCTTTTTGGGTCTGGAAGTGGTACAAAATTGGCGGAGAAGCGATGAATGTAATATAAGCTTGTCATAGAACGAATGTCCACCGTTTCAACAAATTTAATGTTTTGAATGTGAATTAAAAATTTTGTGATATTTTCCCAAATAAATAATTTTTATACTTTTTTATGATTTTTAATGCATTCTAACGGTTGTGAAGACCTTTTTGGAAGTGCTTTTAAAGTTGTGCCTTTAGAACAACTCCCAATTTATTGCTGGGAAAAGATCAATGGATCAACCACAGAACTGGTACAGGACTAGTCCCTTGCGTGTATGGACCAGTCCCAGGTCTGATCAAAACGTATGGAAGGGACCGTCCACTTTAACATGGGTTTGTCATTGACGGAGTAAACTTACATTTTAGGACGCGTCTTGGACTCATCCCAAAGGACACGTCCTGGGACAATTTAGCAGGAGCAACCCATAATCAGGTCCTCAGGAACCAGTCTCGGACAAACTCTTAGAAATCTCTTTCAATTTGGGCTCCTAATCGAACACGAAATGAAAAAAACAAAAGGTTATTCTGATAATTTTATTTCACTAAATGTGAAAATTGCAACTAACTGGAGCACAGGTACCAGTTCTGTGATAGGTCCGTCAGTGGCAATTTGCACCAATTCCCCGTAGGGTACTTTTAGTTGCTTTATTATAAATTGATTGTCGAGTTATTTTGATGTCTATTTCTTTATTCAATTTTATGAAATAAAACATTAGTTGAACCTATAAGTCTATAATTTTTTAGCTAGGGGGGCTATAGCCCCCCCTAGGAAAATTGTCTAGCTACGCTAATGGCCCCCATATAAACCGATCCCCAGATTTGACTTGCGGAGCCTCTAAGAGAAGCAAAATTCATCCGATTTAGTTCAAATTTGGAACGTGGTGTTAGCATATGGCCGCTAACAACCATTCCAAAAGTGGTCCGTATCGGTTTATAGATATATATAGCCGATCCCCAATCACACAAAAATTGGTCCATATCGGTTCATAATCATGGTTGCCACTCGAGCCAAAAATAATCTACCAAAATTTTATTTTATTGTTGTTGTTTTTTTTTATTTCAGCTTAAAACCATACATTGACTAAACTACAAGTGTAGCTTAACCAACAGAGGAAAAGAATGTTTGTCAAATTTATTTGGACAAAGCCCTATAGACAGTTTCAAAATCCAAATTATGCCAAATACTTCAAAGTAAAAACTATTTTCTTAATGCTACAAAAACTTTAAACCAAACATGCAAATTCTTAAAACAAGTCTTAGCCTATATTTGAAGCGTTTTTATCTTAAATTTAAAAATTCAATATGTCAGTTGAGTTAAGACGATTTCTTTAAATTAAAAATGTTTTTCTTCATTTTAAGGACCTACAACTTCAGCAGAGAGACGCAAAATTTAAAGATTTGTGTCCTAAATTTAATAAAAAATATTTTTGAAGCAAGGATTATAAACTTTCTTTTAATTAAAATGTCATTGTTTTAAAGAATTTTGTCCTTAGCATTGCGTAAATGTTGAGTCCTAAAATTTAAGTTGCATAATCTTCCACATAAGGTCAATATTTTTTTCAGTGTTGGATGTGAAAAAGTCAATTGACACTCTATTTTTTTACTCTATTTTTTTGCGACAATTAATTGGCCAAAATTTAAATTTTGACTTTCAAAGGCTAAATAGCGTATTTTCTAAGACTGGTTCAAAAGAACTTCCCCGACAGTGAGAAAAATTAATCGATGATCCCTGGATGCTCTTAAAAAGAAATGCTTGTGGAGCAACTTCCAATTGTTTTGCTGAGTAATTATAGACCGATATGTACCAATTTGGTATGGTTGTTATAAAGCATATACTGACATCATATACGAACGGGATCGGATGAAGTTTACTCTTCCCAGAGGCTCATAGAGTCAAATCAAGAAGTCGGTTTATATGGGAGCTATTTATAATTAGGAACCGTAAAGGAAAATTTTTGCATGGTTGCTACACTGCAAAAAATATTTACGTGATATTAAAGATTACGCAAACTACATTTTAGGATGCAAAATGTACAAAATATTAAGGACAAATTTCTTTAAAATAATGAAATTTTATTACATAAAGTATATATAATCTGGGTCTTGGTGAAATTCTGAGTCGATCTGAGCATGTCCGTCCGTCCGTCCGTCGGTTGAAATCACGCTAACTTCCGAACGAAACAAGCTATCGACTTGAAACTTGGCACAAGTAGTTTTTATTGATGTAGGTCGGATGGTATTGCAAATGGGCCATATCGGTCCACTTTTACGTATAGCCCCCATATAAACGGACCCCCAAATTTGGCTTGCGATTGCTCTAAGAGAAGCATATTTCATCCGATCCGGCTGAAGTTTGGTACATGGTGTTAGCATATGGCCTCTAACTACCATGCAAAATTGGTCCATATCGGTCCACTTTTACGTATAGCCCCCATATAAACGGACCCCCAAATTTGGCTTGCGATTGCTCTAAGAGAAGCAAATTTCATCCGATCCGGCTGAAATTTGGTACGTGGTGTTAGTATATGGTCTCTAATGACCATGCAAAAATTGGTCCACATCGGCCCATAATTATATATAGCCCCCATATAAACCGATCCCCAGATTTGACCTCCGGAGCCTCTTAGAAGAGCAAAAGTCATCCGATCCGGTTCAAATGTGGAACGTGGTGTTAGTATATGATCTCTAACAACCATGCCAAAAGTGGTCCATATCGGTCCATAGTTCTATATAGCCCCCATATAAACCGATCCCCAGATTTGACCTCCGGAGCCTTTTAGAGGAGCAAAATTAATCCGATCCGGTTGAAATTTGGTACGTGGTGTAAGTATATGGTTTCTAACAACCATGCAAGGATTGGTCCATATCGGTCCATAATTATATATAGCCCCCATATAAATCGATCCCCAGATTTGTCCTCCGGAGTAGAGGTGTGCGCGTGACAAAAATTATCGTGACACGCGTGACTCACGTGAGTCGTGAATAAAATCTGAAGCAACGCTCGTGAATGGGACTAAAACAAATATGTCGTGCGTGAGTGTGCGTGAGTAATAAAATCGGTTCGTGAATTTGCGTGAATAAAATTTCTGCAAAATCACGCTCACGAAAAAAATCAAGATTTAATTCTTACTCGTATGTTAACTGAAATTGATTTAGCTATTTATTTATGAAGTTTGTTACCCTTGCTCATTCCCGATGGGAAAATGTCATGAGTCTCGTGAATTTGTCGTGAATCGTGCGTGAGTGTGAGTCTCTAAAAGTACTTCGTGCGTGAGTGTGCGTGATTACTGCTTTTCGTGAATGTGCGTGACTTTGAGTGGCTACGACACTTATCGTTCGTGAGCGTGCGTGAATAAATATTTGATTTCGTGAATGTGTGTGAGTGAAATTTCACTCACGCGCACACCTCTACTCCGGAGCCTCTTGGAAGAGCTAAATTCATCCGATCCGGTTGAAATTTGGAACATAGTGTTAGAATGTGGTCTCTAACAAACACGCAAGAATTGGTCCATATCGGTCCATGATTATATATAGCCCCCATATAAACCGTTCGCCAGATTTGATCACCGGAGCCTCTTGGAGAAGCAAAATTCATCCGATCCTGTTGAAATTTGCAACGTGGTGTTAGTATAAGGCCGGTTATAACCATGCCATAAGTGGTCCATATCGGTCTATATTTATATATAGCCGATCCCCAATCACACAAAAATTGGTCGATATCGGTTCATAATCATGGTTGCCACTCGAGTCAAAAATAATCTACCAAAATTTTATTTTTAATAGAAAACATTGTCAAAATGTTTTTTTTCTATAGAAAACATTGCCAAAATGTTTTTTTTTCTATGGAAAATTTTGTCAAAATTTTATTTCTATAGAAAATTTTGTCAAAATTTTATTTCTATAGAATATTTTGTCAAAATTTTATTCCTATAGAAAATTTTATCAACATTTTATTTCTATAGAAAGTTTTGTCAACATTTTATTTCTACAGAAAATTTTGTCAAAATTTTATTTCTAAGAAATTTTTTTCCCAATTTTATTTCTATAGAAAATTTTTTCCAAATTTTACTTCTGTAGAAAATTTTTTCCAAATTTTACTTCTGTAGAAAATGTTGTCAAAATTTTATTTCTAT